>NW_026873994.1:0-15239 GCF_032173495.1 Musca vetustissima | reverse complement strand
ACCGATAAAGCCATCTTCGAACTTGACCTGCCTGCAGACAAAAGACGCCTCTATGCAAAATTTTGGCGATCTACCTCCATTCGTTTAGACGCTAGAGTGATTACAACAGACAGACGGACAGACAGACAGACGGACATGGCTATATCGTCATAGAATTTTACGCTGATCAAGAATATATATACTTTATAGGGTCGGAGATGATTATTTCGATGAGTTACAAACGGAAAAACAAAATTAATATACCCTCCATACTATGGTGGAGGGTATAAAAACATAAAATTAAAATTGGAAAATTTTAAAGCGATCAGCGATATATTTCCGCCCTCTAGTGTGGTGATGGGTTACTAAATAATATCTGAAAACGTAAGCTCCTGTAAATATTTAAGTGTATCTCCCACCTCCGAATACATACAATAGTATAATTGGTCTCAATGTAAAAGTCAACCACTCCTCTTGGATATACTATCAATATCTCGGGTCTATGTCATTCAGGAAAAAAAAACTATCGCTGTAGAATACAATTTTTGCCATTTTTTACACAGAAGTCAGGGTACCGCTAAATATTGACTTATCTTTATCAAAACAGCCACGGTTATTCATTGGCCCAATCCCCTTCTCCATGTAAAAATTTGCGATGTTTGGGCCATAATCGCGGTCTCTGGAGCGACCAGAAAAACCGAAAAAAATAAGTATTTGGTCTATTTTATCCCCAAGATATTAACCGATCTTTACCAAAAACAATAGGTGTCTTTATTGGACAGAACCCATCCTACATGCAAAATTTCGTGAAGATTGGACCATAACTGTGGCCTGTATCGTGTTTACAAATTATAATGGACAGACGGACGGACGGACACACATATCAAGATCGACTCAGCTAGTCGAGATATGACGATCGGTATACCTTAAGGTGGGTCTTGGACCAATATTTCGCGACGTTACAAACTCTTGGGGCTGCACAAAGCTATCATATCCTGACAACATAGTTGTGTAAGGTATAACAATTTTTTAAATTAATTGAACTAAAAAAGCAGAGTTGTATTTAAATTTCAAAATTTTTAAGCGTGGATTAAATTTAAAAATATTTTTTAGGCATCAAAATTTTTTCAAATATGTTTTTTCAGCGACCAACAATATGCGTGGCTTTTTATACCCTTCACCACACTGTGGTGCAGGGTATTATGTCTTTGTGCATATGTTTGTAACAGGCAAAAGGAAACGAGATAGACAATTGGTTCCTTTTGAGAATATGCATAGAATCACTTTTTAAGTCGATTTATGCATGTCCGTCCGTCCGTCTGTCCGTCTGTCTGTCTGTCCATGTATTTTTGTGAACAAAGTACAGGTCGCATTTATGATCCGATTTGAATGAAAATTTGCTCAGTTCTCTTATTTGGCCCAAGGACGAACCCTATTGAAATTGGGAAAAATCGGTTCAGATTTAGATATAGCTCCCATATATATATTTAACCGATTTAATGTAAACGGTCCCTATATATCTTTCGATTTGCACGAAATTTGGTACAGCCTAATCATTTAGGTCTAGAATGATGCCTGCCAAATTTCGTGAAAATCAGTCAGATTTAGATATAGCTCCCATATATAGTTTCGTCCGATTTCATGTAAATGGTGCCCCAAAGTCCCTATATATCCTTCGATTTGCACGAAATTTGGCATAACGTACTGAATTTAGCCCAGAGTGATGTCTGCCAAGTTTCAAGAAAATCGGTCCATATTTAGATATAGCTCCCATATAGAGTTTCGTCCGATTTCATGTAAATGGTGCCCCAAAGTCCATATATATCCTTCGATTTGCACAAAATTTGGCATAACGTACTGAATTAAGCCTAGAGTGATGTCTGCCAAGTTTCAAGAAAATCGGTCCAGATTTAGATATAGCTCCCATATATAGTTTTGACCGATTTAATGTAAATGGTGCACCAAAGTCCCAATATATCTTTCGATTTGCACGAAATTTGGCATAACGTACTGAATTGAGCCTAGAATGATGCCTGCCAAGTTTAGTGAAAATCGGTCCAGATTTAGATATAGTTCCCATATATAGTTTCGTCCGATTTCATGTAAATGGTGCCCCAAAGTCCCTATATATCCTTCGATTTGCACGAAATTTGGCATAACGTACTGAATTTAGCCTAGAGTGATGTCTGCCTTATAGATTGATTTTAAGTAATTTACGCACCAAGAAACCAATAGGAACAAAACGTTCTAAAATTAGTATAACCTAACCTGTGACTAGTGTGTTTGAAATCGCTTAATATTTGGATAGAGCTTCCATATATATTTTCGCCCGATTTCAAGTAATCAAACTCCTCATGTTAGTCAGATTGACATCAAATTTTGCACAACGTACAAAATTGAGCATAGAATTACGTAGTTGCGTTTTCTAAAAGTACAAGCATAGCCCAACGGATGACCTATTTATATTTGTTTGAAGTCGATTTACATAATTTATGGACAGATCTAGGTAGATTCACATTTAGATAAATATCACATATTTTATTTCATCCAATTTCATGTTAATAGTCCTGTTTAATATACCCATAGTGGTGAAGGGTATCATATAATTTCATTTACTACTTTCCTTGCTGGTTTAAAGTAGCTTCAATAGGCGTGGATGTTTTAAAAATATATTTTAAGGCAGTTAAAATAGGTGTGGATGTTTTAAAAATATTTCGGTTGAAATACCAGCTAACTTTGTTTTCCCCACCTGTCTTTTTCAATTGTATCTCTCTTTGGTAATGAAAATACTTATTTATTTCCCACACACACTCTCACACAAAGGCAATATAGTTTTCTCTACAAATTTTATTTAATGAGTACGTGTGCCGTATCGCGTTATAAAGTAGATATCTTCTTTTAAAAGAAACCTCAACCCGCAGATTCTTTCGCGTTGTCAGGGCATCAACTACAACTTCCAGGATTCATTTTATTGTGAACAAAATTTTGGAAAAGTTGTTGGGGTTTTTTCCTTTTCGCAAGACAAGTGCTACAAGAACAATGTGAGAGGGGGAGTGAAGTTTTTTAAATTGAAACTGCAATTTGTACTTTGACAGACTGATAGTTAATTGCCAACTTTATTTGTCAAAAGGAACGGTGCGAGTGAAGAGAGAACATGAAATTAGAGGAGTTACTTCAGTGTGTGTCAAGGAATTTTAATTTCAAAGGATGGATGTTGGAGGGAAAAGTGGATACTGGTAGATTATTAAAAGTATTGTTTAAAAATAAAACTCTACGTTTTTTTGTCTTTGGGTATTTTTAGTCCCTATTTTGAGGTTAATATTTTTTACCTTAATGTTGGGATATCCACCGGTGCTCGATTTTTTCCCAATTCTTTCTGTTATTTTTTAGTCTGAACAAAAACCATTTCAATTTAATTGTTTTAGTGTTTGGTAAATATTGCCAAGCATCACACATCACAACCTCGAAGCATGGGGCCCGAATTAGATTTGCAACACCATCAACAACTCCAAAAAATAGAATTTTTTATTCCTGGAATATGTTAATCCTTTTGGTTTTCAAAGTTCACCTGCTGATGGTGTAGACGACTTATCACCGATCCATCAATGGATTGAAAAAAAATTGCTGTTCGTTTGTGTGATGTTTACATAGATGCCAAACTCCACACTCTATCGAATGGTGTTTGTCACGTTGTTATTCGCCTGCCACAAAGGTGTCTATGTAGTGGTGTTGTGAAAAATCTGAATGACCATTAAATACATTTCGGATAAAGTTTTTTTGCTGGATTTATATTTTAAAAATAAATTCGCTATCGTTGACTAAAAAATGGGGTAATTCCAGTGAATTTGACAAATATTTTCTCCCATGCTACAATGGCGCCTGAAAGTATGCTTTACATGTTTTTTAAATCTACCCCTAAGAGTTATTTAAGTAAAAACCTATTTTTTATCTAAACCTAATTATTTTTTCTTTTCCCAATAATCGTCATGTCTTTTGTGGGCTACCCTTTTCCGCGACTTTCCACCAATTGGGCATTTTGCCAATATCGAAAAGCAATGCATCCTCTGTGGTCCGAGTTGGGAGAGTTCGCAAGTAGTTTCGAATTATTATTATAACGCTCTCACCGTTGTTTTATCCTTTTATCGCCCATGTGTTTTGGGTCTTGTCGCGATATACGGAGTTCTGAGTTTTTTTTGCACTAAAAAAAACTAATTTATTTTATGTGGATTTCCTCAAGCTGATGTAGTTTTCGTTGTTGTCGCTGTTGTTTCTATTTTTAGCCATAATCATTAAAACTCAAAACATTATTCTGCCAAGGATACTATTTTGTTGTTGTTGTTCAAAACTTTACTTAATTATCATTATCATATTAAATAATTAATAAACATCTGAACACAATTATGCTTGATGATGGTGATGAGAGTGTGGTTGTGAGCTAATGTCTGTATCTTCCACGACCTCCCATAATATATCCATGATTAGAAAAGTATTGAGTATAGAGGTAAAAACAAAAAACGAAACAGTAAGGAAAGTAGTAAAGTCGGACTGGGTCGACTATATGATACCCTTCACCACTTTGGGTATACTCTACATATGTATCCTGACAGATGTCACCTTATCGAAGGAACATTGACATGAAATTGAACGATCTTAAATCTAAATCTAACCCGATTTCCTCGAAACTTAACACACGAAGGACAGATATCCATCTCAAAGACACATGAACCTGCAGAACAACAATAACCTCAATTGTGAATAAAAATTTCTCTAAGTATACTTGTAATGAGCGAACAAATATATAAAAGAGGTTGTTACAAATACTTCAGTACATTTTACGAAATTTACATTAAATTGGACGAAGATATATATAAGAGCTAAATCTAAATCGGAAGCGATTTTCACGAAACTTATCTTTCACACATATCTTTCTGGACCTACTTCAGTACCCTATGCCAAATTTCGTGCAAATCGAAAGGTATATAGGCTCTTTGGTGTCCCATTTACCTTATATCGTACGAAAATATATATGGGAGCTATATATAAATCTGACCCGATTTTCACAAAACTTAACACACTTCATTATACTCTTAATTCAGTACGCTGTGCCAAATTTCGTGCAAATCGAAAGTTAATAGGGGCTTTGGTGCACCATTAGTCTTAAATCGGACGAAAATACATATAGGAGCTATATGTAAATCTGAAACGATCTTTTTGAAACTTGACACACATCATTCTAGACACAATTAAGTATACTATGCAAAATTTCGTACAAATCAAAATATATACAGAGACTTTGGTGCACCATTTATATAAAATCGGACAAAACTATATATGGGAGTTTTTAATTAGCACACATCATTCTGGACATAATTCAGTACTCTATGCCAAATTTCGTGCAAATCTAAGGATTTATAGGGACTTTGGTGCACCATTTAGCTTAAGAGGACCCCCCATTCTTGGGGTCAAAATTTTTGTTGACTTAATTCTAATCTATACTAATTCAAGAATGTCCCTGCAAAATTTCAAGTAAAAATATCAAGAACTCTTGAAGATATAGCCGATTTATTGTGTCAGCATCAAGTGACGGCTGAAGGGCTTCTCAAACTTAAAACACGTTTTTCTCTAAAATTTTTTTTTGTGAATGGCGGGCACGATAACTCAAAAACTAATAACCCAATCGATTTCAAATTTTTACACGTTTCTCTGTGAGTGTATAGCTATCGTATGAACTAGGATAAAGCCAATCGGTGAAGATCTTCCTTATTTTTTAACATGGTTTTTGGTCAAAAATCGGCGATTTTCCAAAAATATTTTTTCAAAGGTCCACCATTTTGTTAATTTTAGAGCAAAGTCAATAATCCTAGTTCATACGAGAGCCAGACATGTACCCTTTCTAACACCGTTGGAATTTTCGGATTCCGATGTTCCAGTGAGGAATTATCATGCCCGCCATCAAAAATAAGGACTTTTCTTTAATTACAAAAAACAACAACAAAACAATAACAAAAATTTTTTGTAAATTAATTTTCTTCCCTTTTAAATCTTCAAGTATATATCTGCGAAGTTACAAAGTTTTACAAGCTTTGGTATTGATTTACCAGCCCATTGAAAATCTTGAAAAATTAAAATCGAGAATGGGTGGGGTTCCCTTAAATAGTACGAAACTATATACGGGAGCTTTATCTAAATCTGAACCAAATTTTTCCCAATTTCAATAAGGTTCGTCCATGGGTCAAATAAGTGAGCTGTGCCGAATTTCATCCAATTCGAATCAAAAATGCGAACTGTACTTTGTTTACAATTTAACAAGGACAGACGGACAGACCGTCATGCATAAATCGACTTAGAAAGTGATTCTATACATATTTTCAAAAGGAACCATGTGTCGATCTCGATTATTTTTGCCCGTTACAAACATATGCACAAAGACATAATACCCTGTGCCACAGTGTGGCGAATGATATAAAAATCCACGCCTCTTGTGGCATCATAAAAAAAATTGTATAAAAAATCAAGGCCCTCTTGTTGGTCCATGAATTTATTTTTCAATTCCCATTGAAAAATATTTGAAGAAATTATTATTTTTTCTTGTTTGTCCTAAATATAGTTCCATTTCAAGTGGTCATATTCCTACCCTGTTTCCTCACCTACTGCCAACTCCCCGTAGAAAATAGGCCAACGAGCGTTGATGTGTCAAATTGATATGCAAAATTCATTACGATTTTAAAAGCATTTCCATGTGAAGATATTTGTCAAAAATGCCATTTCTGTGAGAGTCGTATGTGTGTTAGAAAACAAGTATGGGTGTGTGTGTGTGCTGATGTGTATGTGACGTTAAGTGAATAAGTGTTGCCGCGTTTTGTGTCACAAAGTTTATTGCCATCAAATTTCGAAACTCACACGAATTCTCATAGGCAATCCTGCCCCTCACTTCCTTCTGACCAGACGAGCAGTTCTTGTTGTTGTTGCTGCTGTTGTCGTTGATGAAGAAACATTTTTTGGCTCTGTGGTTACGACTGGTGGCAAGAATTGCTTGGGAAATATTGTCGGAATTTGAAATAAAAGGAAAAAAATATTTAAATTAAGTGAATATTCGTGTGTGTGTGGGTCTGAGGAGAGAGTAAAGTTTCATATTTAAATTTCCTATTTTTTTCTTGGGAAAATGTAATGTTGCTTGTTCCGATTTGCCATTACAGTGTTGGAGGGAAATTGAATTTTTTTTTTATACCAACCCATAAGGACACCGATTTACATTAAAATAAAAATGTTTCAAACTAAAAACCCAAATATTGTTTTTTCCTTAATATTACATTTCAGGAAAATAGTCTCAAGTGAAAATCTTGGTTTCTTGGAATCGAAAGAAGTAATATTTTAAATTTTCCAGGCTTATTGTATATGCATTCATAATACCCTTCACCACACTGTGGTACAGGGTATTATGTCTTTTTGCATATGTTTGTAACAGGCAAACATAATCGAATTGGTTCCTTTTGAGAATATGCATAGAATCACTTTCTGAGTCGATTTATGCATGTCCGTCCGTCTGTTGATGTTAAATTGTAAAAAAGTACAGGTCGCATTTATGATCCGATTTGGATGAAATTTTACACAGCTCACTTATTTGGCCCAAGGACGAACCCTATTGAAATTGGGAAAAATCGGCTCAGATTTAGATATAGCTCCCATATATATTTTCGTCCGATTTAAGGTAAATGGTGTACCAAAGTCCATATATATCTTTCGATTTGCACGAAATTTGGTATAGCGTATTGAACTAAGCATAGAATGTTGTGTGCTAAGTTTCTTGAAAATCGGTTCAGATTTAGATATAGCTCCCATATATAGTTTCGACCGATTTTAGTAAATGGTGTACCAAACTTCCAATATTTTTCAGATTGAGATAAAATGTTTCATAGCGTACTGAATTAGGTCCTGATTGATGTATGCGAAGTTTTGTTGAAATCGGTTCAGATTCAGATATAGCTCCCATATATAGTTACGTCCGATTTTAGGTAAATGTTGCTTCAAACTTCCAATATTATTCAGATTGAGACAAAATTGTGCACAGCGTACTAGATTAGGTCCAGTTAGATGTACGTAAGGTTTTGATGAAGTCGGTTCAATTTTAGATATATTTCTCCCACATATAGTTTATCCGATTATATGCAAGTGGTGCACCGATCTCCTAATATTTGTCCGATTGAGAAAAAAATTTTTACAGCCTAGTACATTAGGTCCTGTTTGATATTTATGAAGTTTTGTTGAAATCGGTTCAGATTTAGATGTAGCTCCCATATGCAGTTTCCATTTTAGGTAAATCGTGCACCAAACTTTTAACGTTTATTTCTTTTGAGGCATAATTTTGCAGAGCGTACTAAAATAGGTCCCCATTAACCAAAACTAAACCGATTTTGTGAAAATCGGTTTATACCAATTTTTTGGTAAATGGTGCACCAACCTACCAAGGATTGTCCGATTGATTCAGAATTTGGCACAGCGTATAGAGAAAATCTGTTCAGATTTAGATAGAGCTCCCATATATATTTTCGTCCGATTTTTGGTAAATGGTGCACCAACCTACCAAGGATTGTCCGATTGATTCAGAATTTGGCACAGCGTATAGAGAAAATCTGTTCAGATTTAGATAGAGCTCCCATATATAGTTTCATCCGATTTTTGCTAAATGGTGCCACGAGGAGCCTACGTCAGTTCCATATATTTTCATATAGGTCCACATACTTTATTTTACTCTATTTCATACAAATGGTACTCAAAAGAATCCGATTGGCATACAATTTTTTCAATGATTTCCGAATGGTATGTGCATGGTTTTTTTCAATAGGTTCAAAATCGATCTAGTTAGCACATTTAGTTTCGCCCGATTCCATCTCAATGGCCCTCCAAAGATTCTATGTCTGTTCTATCTACAATATATTGTAGATATTAACATCTCTTGTATGTACCCAAAGTGGTGAAGGGTATCATATAGTCGGTCCCGTCCGACTTTTGAACTTTCCTTAGTGGTTTTTATTTTAAAAAATGTCTAAAGTTAGCCCCGTTAGTCCTTGACGGAACTCTTTTTGAATTTGTTTTATAAATTAAACAGTCTGAGAGTTATAAATAATTTAATAAATATTCCCAGCTATTAATAACAATCATACGCAACCATGTCCTTCGTATTAATATTGGAATTTTTCATATTTTAAAGCCAACCATAAATTAATATAAATAAAATAAAAAATCGACATTTATGTAGGAACCAGGAAACATTTTTTAAAGATTCTAAACTTATGTAGGATCCTGGAAATTATGCATATCTTTTGTTACTATTTGAGAAATTAATCGAAAACCAGTGAGCGGAGCAGTATAGTCGGACGGGGCCGACCATATGATACCCTACACAACTACCACGAAAAGCTAACTTTCTGCGGTTCTATATTCTGAGTCTGGGCAATAATTCGTCATATTTGCACTTATTTATATTTTGTCACTTTAGGTTTTTGTTAATTTGACCCTCGGAATATTGACCGATCATCATCTAAAGAGCCACTCTAAGTATTTTGTCAGATCCCCTTCACCTCGTAAAACATGTGATGTTCTGCTATAATAATTGCCTCTAGAACGGCTAGAAAATCTAACAAAATTAAAGTTTTCTGTTCATTGCACTCCCTTAAGGAAATCTCAACTTCACCGAAAACTATAGGCGTCGTCCTTGACTATAATCGGAACTTCATGTACAATTTCAAAGCGATAAGCGCGACATTTCCGTCCTCTAATGGAGTAATAGTAATAATAGGCACATAGTCACCTTTACCTAATTACGGATAACTCCCACATCAGAGTACACACAGCCATATAATTGGTATTAATTTGAAGGTCAGCAACTCCTCTTGTATATACTATCAACTTCTCGGGTATATGTCCTTCAGTATATATGCGCCAGAATAAAGATTTTGTAATGTTTCACACAAAAGTCAGGGTCCACTTGACCCGCTAAATATTGACCGATCTTTATCAAAGCAGGCATGCTTATTCTTTGGTCCGATCCCCTTCTCCATGCAAAAATTGCGGCCTCTGGAGCGACCAGAAAAACCGACAAAAATAAAGTCTTTGGTCCATTTTATTCCTTAAATATTAACCGATCTTTCCCAAAAACAATCGGGGTCTTCATTGGCCAGAACCCACCCTACATGCAAAATTTCGTGAAGATTGGTCCATAACTGTGGCCTGTACCGTGTTTACAAATTATAATGGACAGACGGACGGACGGACACACATGTCTAGATCGACTCAGCTAGTCGAGATATGAACGATCGGTATACTTAAAGGTGGGTCTAGGACCAATATTTCGCGGCGTTACAAACTCTTGGGGTTGCACAAAGCTATAATACCCTGACAACATAGTTGTGTAGGGTATAAAAATCATAAAAATTTTTCCATCAACCGAAAATCCAATTTAAAGAAATAAATAGAACCAAACCCCGCCGCATCCACTTTTTCCGTAAAAAAAACATGTACAGTAATTTATTTATTTATAACTGTGCTGGGAATGAAGCTCATCACTCACTTAAAACGACAACAGATTGAACTGACAAACAGCATTTGGAAAACTTGATGGGGGTGGAGAGAGAGAGGGAAAGAGAGTAGCGCCTCTACCCCTTCCGATAAACAGAATATCACATTTCATATATGTTCGTATGTGAGCAGTTTTGTGTATGTCAACATTTAACAAAGAATTGTTTTTAAGTCTGTTTTGTTTTTCGGGTTTTTATTTAAATTTATATGTATTTAAAATGTACATTTCCGGCGGATGCCACTGTTAAGGCCTATGTAAATAAAAATTGGATATTTACAATAGGGTAACAAATTGTTTTGAAGGAAATTTAAAAAATAATCTGCTTTACAAGAAATCAATTATTTTATTTTTGTGGTACAGGGGAGCGTATGACTAGTGACAATAGTCATACGCTCTCTGATAGAGGAGTTTAATATTTACCGAAACTGACATTCCCTATATCTTTGAGAAGTTTTAATAGAAGAAATATACATTTCTTCTATATGAAGACTCTTCTTGTCTTCTTCAGGAGACCTTACTATTTGCTTAAAAACACTTCTTACATCCAATATTTAATAAGCTTTCTGTTATCTGAGCCGGCTTTCATTCATACCAAATTCTATGTACCCTTTCGTAGAGCAACATATGTTCGTTAAAGTATTACTTTGTTTAACAAAAATCGAACATAAAAGCTCTTTTCCTTTTTTATCCGACAATTGGGCATTGGAAAAAAAAGAACAAGGCTAAAAACATTCACACTGCATTGTTGGGAAAACTTCCCATGCTAACAAACAGCATCTACGAGATTTTTTTGTTTAACCCAGAATTGTATTATTAGCCTGACGATTTACGATTTGAAATACGATTTTTTCCTCTCCTTTTGTTGTCCATTCAGCATGTTCGAAAACATTGGAAAATTCTCATGGCACAAAACGAAAAACATACAAAATATTTGTTTGCACTCCCAGTATCCGAATCAGGTTTTACAGCAGGTTTTTTGCGATGGTCTCAGAACAAAAAAACACAACCGAAGGGATTGGAGACTATTACTGCACACACTCTGCGGTAAATATTCATGTTTTTAAAGTCAAAAGTATTTTTTTTTTTTGCCTACTACTTAAATGTGGTATTAAATTGTGGTAAAGGGTTTTTGTAACTGATTCCCTCGAGTAATGAAATTAATATTAATACATATTCTACCATAACTATGAACGCCAATGTGACAATTAATTTGTTTATGAATATTTAATAAAACCATTAACAAATAAATTAATTTTAATAATTAATATTTCGCTGTAAAATGGGAAAAATTTAATATTAATATGAAGGACATGGGTGCGTATGATTATTATTAATAGTTGGGTATATTTGGTAAATTGAGCATAACTTTTAAAAAAATTAATTTTTCGAAACAATGTAAAAAGAAATTCTCTCAAGGACTAACAAAGCTATAAGTAAAAATTATACAAAAATTATCCCGGGCCCCCCGGGCCACCCCCCTGCGTACGTCCCTGATAGGCGTAGATTTTTTTAAGTATTTTTTAATTAGTAAAATATAGTTTTGCATTCTTTAAAGTAATTTCTCATGGACCAACAATAGAAATTAATTTTTGTAAAAATATTTTTCATGGAGCAACAATAGGCCTGGATTCTTTAGAAATATTTTTTTCATTACACTTGAATAGAACAATTCGCCAATAGTTTTATTTATTCTAAATCACAACAGCAATACATAAACCACGACTGTTGATGTTGTTGTTGTTATTTTTTGATTTCTCTTTTTTTTATTATTTCCAGTTCTATGGCCCATCGATATCCTGTCAAGCCTGAAACTATAAATTTGTTCAATTATCGTTAGCATGCATTCACGTGTACACAGGGTATATATGTAAATGTGTGCAGAAGGTTTACCATTTACATAGAATAAAATAAATGAATTGCACAGCAGAATAAATATATTTAATAGTTTTTCCATTTTTTACAATAAAATAAAAAAAACAGTAAGGAACAGTAAAGTCGGACTAGGCCGACTATATGATACACCTCACCACTTTGGGTATATTGTACATATATATCCTAACAGACGTCGCGTTTTTTATTTATCTATATCTGAACAGATTTCAGGGAAACTAGCCAGAGACTAATATATATTACTTCAGTACGTTGTGTCAATCGGCATAGCTATGGATTTTTTCACGAAGCTTAGCAACATCATTCTAGACTTAATTCAGTACTCTATGCCAAAATTCGTGCAAATCGAAAGATATGTAGGGGCATTGGTACACAATTTACCTTAAATCGGACGAAGATATATATGGGAGCTATATCTAAATCTGAACCGATTTTCACGAAACTTGGCATACATCACTATAGGCTTATTTCAGTACGTTATGCCAAATTTCGTGCAAATCGAAAGATATATAGCGACTCTGGTACACAATTTACCTTAAATCGGACGAGGATATATATGGGAGCTATATCTAAATCTGAAACGATTTTTATGAAATTTTACACACATCATTCTAGACCTAATTCATTACGCTGTGCCAATTTTCGTGCAAATCGAAAGATATACAGGGGCCGTTTACATAAAATCGGACGAAACTGTATATGGGAGCTACATCTAAATATGAACCGATTTTTCCCAATTTCAATAGGGTTCGTCCTTGGGCCGAATAAGTGACCTATGCCAAATTTCGTCCCATGTGGATCATAAATGCGACCTGTACTTTGTTTACAATTTAACATCTACAGACGGACGGACGGACATGCATAAATCGACTCAGAAAGTGATTCTATGCATATTCTCAAAAGGAACCATGGGTCTATCTCGATTATTTTTGCCTGTTACAAACATATGCACAAAGACATAATACCCTGTACAACAGTGTGGTGAAGGGTATAAAAATACAAATATCGAGGGGACCAAAATGCGTGTAAATTTTACGAAATATCGAGATTTTTTCAAGGGTCCGACAGTTTGTTACGAATTATCGAAGATTACGAATTATCGAGGTACGAATAATCGAAGTTCTACTGTATATTCTTTATTTTTTCGCTTTCTTATCACGTTTTTTTATCTGTTCACTTAAGGGAACCCCCCCCCCCCCCCCCCCTTCACGATTTTTTATTTTTAAGATTTTGAATGGGCTGGTAAATGAATACCAATGCTAGTTAAGGTTTGTAACTTGGCACTTATATATTTGAAGATTTAAAAAGGAAGAAAAATAATTTACCAAAATTTGTTGTTGTTGTTTTGTTGTTGTTTTTTGGGTTCAAAGAGAAGTCCATATTTTCGATGGCGGGCATGATAACTCCTCACTATAACATCGGAATCCGAAAACTCCAACGGTGTTAGGAAGAGGACATGTGTGGCTCTCGTATGAACTAGGATTATTGACTTCGCACAACAATTAACAAAATGGCGGAACTTTGAAAATTTTTTTTTGGAAAATCGACTATTTTTTTTTACCACAAACTAAGTTAAAAAATAAGGAAGATCTTCACCGATTGGCTTTATCCTAGTTCATACGAGAACTACACACTCCCAGAGAAACGTGTCAAAATTTGAAACCGATTGGATTATTAGTTTTTGAGTTATCGTGCCCGCCATTCGTTTTGAGAAAAATGCGTTTAAAGTTTGAGAATCACTCTTGCCGTCACTAGATGCTGACACAATAAATCGGCTATATCTTCAAGAGTTCTTGAGATTTGCACTTGAAATTTTGTAGCAACATTCTAGAATTATAGTAGATTTGAATTAGATTAAAAACATTTTTGACACCGAGAATGGGGGGGTCCCCTTAATTGAGTTTGATATATTCAAATCAATTTTCATGTCATCAAATTTCATTTCATTCGCAAACAAAACATTGATTAATGACATTTTGCCATTTAGTTTATTGTGCCAGTGTTGATGGGCCAGGCTATAAAATAGAAAATACGAAAAAATCGGAATTGCGTTTCACGGATTCGTTGAACAAAATCAATTTATTGATTGTGTGTTGAAGCGATTTCAGTTTTTGCTAAACATATTAGAATTTATGGTTTGAAAATTCAATTCAGGCTGCATGTCAATCACATAGCCAGACAGATGAAAGCCTTACAACGATTTAACGAAAAAAAAATAAATCAATGGACTACATGGGAGGTAATTGGCATATAAAATAGTTTAGCTTTAAATATTTAAATTCATTAAATGTATAGATCCCAGCTATTCTACCCACTCTACCCTTAAAACGATTCCTAAATATCCGGTGGCGTATAATTTATTTTAATTTCATTCAATCACATTCACATATCAATCATACGCTCCAGTGTCCGCTGTGTAAATGAAGTGTAGCATAATCGGGTTATTGGATTTCTTGTTGGGATTTTTTTTTTTTTTATTAAAGAGGAGAAAAACTATTAAATATATTTTTTTATTTTCTGCTGTTATTGCAATTCATTTATTTTATTTCTATGTAATTGGTGACCGCCTGCACACATTTCCATACATATATACCCTATTGGTATATGTATGTATGCATGCTACCGTTAATTGAACAAATTTATAGTTTCAGGCTTGACAGGATATCGATGGGCCATAGAATTGCAAATAATTGAAAAGAAGAGAAAACAAAAACTAACAACAACATCGATAGCAGCAGTTTTTGTATTGCTGTTGTGATTTAGAATAAATAAAACAATCAGCGAAATGTTCTAT
>NW_026873993.1:0-15456 GCF_032173495.1 Musca vetustissima | reverse complement strand
TTGCTTTGTAATAGTAATGCCAGGGAAAAATTGTAAAATTAAATATATAATCGTAAATATATTTAAGGACATCATTTTAATTGTCATACGATTATTCTCATTAAATATTTCAGCCGCTAGCTGGATATTGACTATCACTCACTCAGACACCAGAAAAGTTTGCAGATATTTGTAATCTTGTAAACTCGAACCAACAATTGTTGTCCTACCCTCCACCATATAACGGCTACATATTGACGCAGAGCTCTCAAGTGTGGTCACTGTAATAAAATAAGGAAGTATGTAAATATTAGTCAAATCCTTTGGATAAACTGTTAAAACAGCTCAAGAAATCAGTACGTACACATACACGCACACATATATTTTCATACTGATTTACATATGAGCCAAAGCAAATTTACATGGACACATACAAAAACACACATGCACACACAATATGTTGTTCGAGCATCAATGAATGCACTATCATGAATACACACAAACACAACTTCTTCTGAGGAACCAAACACACTTGCGTTCATAGTCCTAAAGCCACTGGCTCACACACACATATACACTCACAACGACTTTTTAAACCACAGCCGAAAAGAAAATGTGTGTCAGAACATATGTGTGTAGATGCATATGTATATCTCTGTGACATAGACAAACAAAGTAATTTTTATTCACATTCATGATGTCCTTTTAGCCTAATGGCAAGTGTAAAGTCTTAAAGAGGATGTTTGCAAAGATGTGTGTGTGTGCGTTTATTCTGCTTTCTAGTTTTTGTTTAACCAAAAAATAAGGAAATCTCAAAATGGAGGGCAGAGACGAGGGCGAGCTAAAGTAACACATTTGATGTGTAAGTAGAAAAATAAATTTATTTGAGATTTTAATTTTAATATCATTGTTATTGTTGTATACCACCAACAACACGTGTGTGCACTTACACATATGCATATACATCTCTGTGTGTCTTGCTCTACAAAGGATCTTCAGGCACATCCTTTAACGATAATGTTTTGCTAAAGTTTGATGCAATGAGACATAATGTGTTCGTAATTGAATTTTATAACCTTAAAATTGTTATTCAAAAGGATTATCAACTAATGCACCACACACGCATGCACACAGCAACACAAAAGATAACTCACAAATGTATGGACGTTAATGCACCCACCAACCACATCCCAACAAACATACAATTACAATAAAGCCTCAAGGAAATATTGCAAGTAAATCCATTTAAAGATCAATGGTATGAAATAAGTGCAAGATGAGTACTGATGGGAGAAAGATGTTGGATAAAAATCTATGAAAGTATTAGTGTGCAAAAATTCTGAATAAAAAAATTCTGAATAGTTGTAACTGTAGAAAATTCAATTCGCACAACATTGACTTATTGTCAAGACACATTAAGTTGTAGTGAATCTTTGGCGTAGTGGGCAGTAAATATTCAACTTTAATATAAAATATAGAAATACAAGTCGGAATAAAACAACCCGTTGATGGGTAATCTCAAAAATTTGGAAATTGTGTATATGACTTTAATTCCAACATTTTAGATCACCCATCAACATTTTATTTTATGCCGACATATAAATCTGTATTTTAGATGAAATTGTATATATGACTTCACTGCAGCAAAAGCAACACATGGGTACCAAAGACCACCATCAAGAAACGCATGGTACGATCAGGAGTGACGTAATGATATTGATGTGAAAAACGCGGTGTATAGGGCAACGTAATACAAGAGATTAGTACAATTTGGCTAGAGAAATGCATGCGCAATGATTGGAACCACAGCATCCTGTGTCCCGTGAACAAAAAATGAGACAAGTCCATATGTGCCAACTATCTACTCCCCATCGCATATAAAGTACTACCCAGCGTACTGTGTGAACGACAAAAGCCATTTATTAATGACATTATTAAACCATAACAATGCGACTTCAGACCTGGCAAATCCATCATTGACCATATTTTCACTCTGCCAAATTCTGGAAAAGACCCAAGAATAATACATAGACATCAACATTAAATCTGCAATCGGCAGCCCAATCGTTCAGCGTTTAGATATTTCTGCGTTCGGCACTTCTCCAAAATTAATACGGTATCAACGCGCAAGACGTTCAGTAGACTCGGACCAACTGTGGAACATGAAAACTGCACCTTCGGTACGGTCATAAACAAAACAAATGGCATCAGATGCTACTATGGTCGAAGTAAGCAATTCAGAAGTAAGGCCAACTGTAGCCAGACCAAACTCACACTCACTACAAGACGCAGATAACACCCGTGCTGGTGTATGGATCTGGACATGGTTACTTGCGCAAGCAGATGAGACAGCTCTTGGAGTGTTTGAGAGAAAGATTCTCCTACGAATGGATCTGTATCGACGGTGAATATCACCGCCTAAGTCCAGTTATACTATACCAATGCAACTTCAGACCTGGCAAACCCTGCGCCAAATCCTAGAAAAGACCCATGTATAATACATAGACACATTTCACCTAGTCGTCGACTATAAATCTGCAATCGACAGCACTAACCAAGAAGTCCAGTAGACTCGGACCAACTTTGGAACATGAAAACTGCATCTTTGAGGTAGTGATTGATATAAGGACCATAAACAAAACAAATGGCATCAGTTGCTACTATGGCCGAAGTAAGCCAGTCAGAAGTGAGCCCAACTTTACAACTGTACTTGCCCAAGCAGATGAGACAGCTCTTGGAGTGTTTGAGAGAAGGATTCTCCGAAAGATCTACGGACCGATCTTAATATCACCGTCTATGTATGCCTTCCTACGCACAACAGATGGAGTTGGCCGGACGCGGCCGCGATTTTACTAATCTATTACAATAATTTACATCTGGAGGTAATGGGAAAGTTGAATCACCAAATTGTATGACGTTGTCCCCGCAGACCAAAACTGACCCCTAAACAAAAAACAAGTATAGAAGAAGCCACGTACCGAAGCCAAAAGCCACGCACCGTTATAATACTGCGATCGCGAATAAACGATGGTTAATCCGTACTTAATGCAGTCCACAACATTTTGTCGCAATCGGACAAATCCTGGTAATTTGGTACATTATTCACATAAACTCGGACAAAAATGTATGTGTGAGCTCTATCTAAACATGCACCGATTTCAATAAAGCTTTACATGCGGGAATCTGTACTTAACTTAGTGTAGCTAAAAACGATTTGTCTCAATCGGTTAAACTTTGTGGATTGGTTAATCCAATTGTGGAATCTCATTCGGATGTTAAATGCGACCTGTACTGTGTTTACAATTTAATATGGACAGACGGACATGCATATGTGCGATCGCATTGCAAGGTGCAATCCATTGATCTGGACAGATGCAGTTTCATCAAAGAGCATAGAGCCCCTGAGAAAACTGGTGGTGGACACTGTCCCAATCAAACTTGAGCTGGTGAAGAAAAGGGACCATTCTCAATGTAGCGGTCTTCGTTTGAGATTGGGACAGCGAGTTCACGACGGAACGTATGCTGGAAGTTTTTGACTCACAGGGATGAAAAAGAAGACTGAACTCTGCTTGTGATAGGCCTACACAGATCTTTATTGACAAGTCTGACCAAGACTAAAGGCAATGCGCATGTCCAACGTAGTCTTAATCAAGATTTGAAAGGCGAGGATTGGAGAAGAGGATGCCATAAAGAGTAGCCAAGAAAAAACACCCACTTTTGGCTCTGCTGGATAGAATAAATAAGGGTAATATACACATCGGGTTAATACAGGATCTTTGGACTACTAAAACAAGGTATCTGCATTAAACTACATAAATTACCAATTTTTATGCAAAAACATGCTCCGATCCAAGAACCTGTATAATATGCCACAAAAACTCAAAGTTTTCCACATCGGATGCAACTGCACTGAAGTAGGAAAATGTCAACATTTGCCAAACATCAGTCTACCTTCCATTATACTTGCCGATACCACCACTAACGGAGAAGCTGCAGGAAATCAAAGGAAACAGGCAGCGAAGTACTAATTGGTACTTGTGAAACTCTGATACCACAGGAGGGACTTATGGTATAGCGGAACATTAGCAAATGTGGTATCAGTTGTTACACATAAGACTCCGAGCTAGCTGGAAAGTCAGGACTGGGATTTTTCATCAAAGAACCGAAAAACCAAATAAGGATAAGACAAAACAAATCTTACTGTTAAAAAACTTACACAATATTGGTGTAGAGCCTGTGGAGAACATATTATATGTCATTGTCCAATCTTTTCAACCCTATTCTTAGGAAATGACACCTTTCTTCAGTCCTTAAGGGATGTACATATATGGAAAAAAACCGAAAGACTTCACAAAAAAAACAGAATTCCTAGAAGTTTAGGACACTCACATCCAAAGACGACTTCTTCTAAATTTCTTTCTTCTTTCTGTACTGTTTTTACTAGGAAATATGTATAATGTATTGAATTTCTCGCTTATAGCTCGGATAGACCTTGGAAACGAATTTGTTGAAAAATTTGCTCTTATAGTTCGGATGGTTCTCTAAAAGCATTTTTAAATCCACGCTTATCGTGGTTTCTTAAAACGTATTGTTTATAATATGGGGATCCAAAGTCCTTTGTTTATTGAACATGTTAAATCCGTCTACACCCTAATGTTCTCTCAAAACTAGGAAATTTAAATTGCTCTACATGATGATGTTACTGTTCAAATTTTGTGTCATTTTAAGGATTATTTTATTTTTGTGCAAAAACTAAAACAGCTGTCAAAATACCAAAATGTAAATATTGGAAAAATATTGTTGTTAGAAGTAATTTTGGTGTGATAAAGAATAGATGACATATTTGACAACAACAAAACACACACACATTAGTATAGAACTAATATATTAATTTGTGAGTCTGTAGTACTACATATGGATACTATGGGATTAAAATAGAGGGGTTGGAGAGAGTATACACGAAAGACCAACTTTAAAAACGAAGGATATCTATTTAAATGTTAGCAAAATGTAGACAAACACATATGTAGGTACTTGTGGATGAATGTGTAATTTTGAGTAAAATAAGTTTATGTTAGAAGGAGTTAGATGTTTGAAACTTCTTTTTGTTTCACAAATATTAACACGCATACATCATCATACAATTTTCAAAAACACCCACACGCACTCCCATATACAAAGTCTTCATTGTACTTCGTACTTGCAGCACACAGTCTGTTTCTGTGCATTTTTAAAGGGAATTTCTAGGAAAAATAAAGTGATTGGAAGATGTATTGTGTTTGTGCTGAGGATAAAGAACATTTTTCGGGAACGAGAAAAGAAAAACAACAATTTTAATTAAACTCTTATCTGAAGCCGAAAATTGCACATAAAATGCAATTTTAATTAAAATACAACAATGCAGATGTCTTTGTGTGAGAAAGTATTGTATGTGTGTGTGTGTAATGTTTTCCCAAAAGATTTGAATGGGTTCCAAAATTTCGGTTGATTGCATTGAATGGTTTGAAGTATTAAACAAATTAGAATGATGATGTGTCATGTCGTGAAACGAGAAATGACAATGCTCTCGTACAACATTGATGTTATGTCTAGGAAATAAGATGATTATCTTAACGGAAATTATTCGTCAATCATTATAATTGCAACCATTTTCAATGTTGATTGTTGAAGTTCATTTATGAATGACATTTAATACTGATAATTATGATATCCTGGGCCTAATAGCTAATGGGGGTATATAAACTCTGATACGACATATCGAAATATTGGTTTTAGACGTCAAGTTTTTTCGGACCAAATCCTTTTCGGACAATTTGAAGTCGAACGGCCTGTTTGGCTGATTTGCACTAAAACTATCGAAGAGAGCAACAGGTTACATTAAAATCTTGCACATCGAGATATCTCATTCAAACTTGTCGATTCACTTCAACTACTACCTCAACCAAAATTTTGCTGAAAATTGCCAAAATGTGTGAAAATTGGATGTAATAAAATATGTGATATTTATCTAACTGTGAATCGACTTCAAACAAATATCAACAGGTCATCCGTTGGACTATGTCTGTACTTCTAGAAAACGCAATTACGAAATTCTATGTTCAATTTTGTACGTTGTGCAAAAATTGATGTCAATCTGACTAAAATGAGGAGTTTGATGTCCAATTTCAACGAAACTTGTCACAGGTTAGGTTATACTAATTTCAGAACGTTTTGTTCCTATCAGCCATATATTGGATCCTTGGTGCGTCAATTACTTGCAATCACTTTATAATATAAGAGAGATAAATCTAAATCTCAACCGATTTTCACGAAACTTGGCACACATCAGTCTGGGCTAAATTCAGTACGCTATGCCAAATTTCGTGCACATCGAAGAATATATAGGGACTTTGGTGCACCATTTACATGAAATCGGACGAAACTATATATGGGAGCTATATCTCAATCTTGACCGATTATCACGAAACATGACAAGCATCACTCTACGCTCAATTCAGTACGTCATGTCAAATTTGGTGCAAATCGAAAGATATATAGGGACTTTCTTGCACCATTTACATGAAATCGGACGAAACTATATATGGGAGCTATATCTTAATCTGAACCGATTTTCACAAAACTTGGCAGACATTATTCATTATTTCGTGCAAATCGACAGATATATAGGGTATTGAGTGCACCATTTACCTTAAAGCGGACGAAACTATATATGGGAGCTATATCTTAATCTGAACCGATTTTCACGAAACTTGGCAGACATTATTCTAGGCTCAATTCGGTACGTTGTACCAAATTTCGTGCAAATCGACAGATATATAGGGTCTTTAGTGCACCATTTACCTTAAATCGGACGAAACTATATATGGGAGCTATATCTAAATCTGAACCGATTTTCTCTAAACTTAGCAGACATCACTCTAGGCTCAATTCAGTACGTTATGCCAAATTTGGTGCAAATCGAAAGATATATAGGGACTTTGGTGCACCATTTACATGAAATCGGACGAAACTATATGGGAGCTATATCTAAATTTGGACCGATTTTCACGAAACTAGGCAGGCAGCATTCTAGGTTCAATTCAGTACGTTGTACCAAATTTCGTGCAAATCGACAGACATATAGGGTATTGAGTGCACCATTTACCTTAAAGCGGACGAAAATATATATGGGAGCTATATCTAAATCTGAACCGATTTTTCCCAATTTCAATAGAGTTCATCCTTGGGCCAAATAAGTTAGCTGTGCCAAATTTCACTCAAATCGGATCATAAATGCGACCTGTACTTTGTTTACAATTTAAAATCAACAGACGGACGGTCGGACGGACCTGCATAAATCGACTCAGAAAGTGATTCTATGCATATTCTCAAAAGGAACCATGTGTCTATCTCGTTTCCTTTTGCCTGTTACAAACATATGCACAAAGACATAATACCCTGTACCACAGTGTGGTGAAGGGTATGAATATTACAATGCGCGTCGGCCTTGTGCGCAGATCTTCCAACATGTATCGAAATGTTGTCTTCCACTATAACCGTTGACCTTGAGCCTGTTAAAGATATGCTGCATAGCCGTAATTATTTTGCAGGAGTGCCGAAGGCAGACATATCTTTAAACACTGTTGAGCGGATAGTGCTGTCGAATGTGGCTTTATAGACGATGAATAGGTGGAATGTGTCGATGTAATTTCCATGGGTTTTTTATTGAATTTTACGCAGTGTGACAATCTGGTCTATAGTGGATTCGCCGGGTCTGAAGCCGCATTGACAACGTCCAATAATATCATTGACCTGTGGCTTCAGTCGTTCACACATCTCGCTGGATAGCATTTTATATCGATGGGAAACAGACTAATTCCTCTATAGTTGGAACATATCGTATTGTCTCCTAATTTGTGGACGGGACACAGGATACTATGAATCCAATCATAGGACATGCATTCCTCTGGCTAAATTGTTCTAATCAGTTGGTACATGCCCCTGATCAGCATCAGACCACCGGTCTCGAATAGTTCGTCTCGTAACCCATCGGCACCTGCTGCTTTATTAATCTTCTTCACCGCTTCTATTTGATACCAGAAGCTTTACAAAAGTCTTCTTATAGATCTTCAACACGCTATTGTATCTGTCACCAGGTTTCCTTCTCCATATAGGAGGATGTACATGCACCATAGCCTTTGATTTGGTTTTTTACTCATTGATAAAATTTCCGGACTTCATTCTGACTCCTATACGCCTTTCTTACCTTATTCTTGTTCTTTCTTTTTTTCTGAAAATGCATTTCTCATCTATTCACTTCTACCGATAATTCTCCCTCGCATTACGTGTCGCTACTGTTTGCAGGGTTGCCCTATACGGTGCTTTTTTGCCTCAGTTGCATTACGACAGTCCTGATCGTATCATTGGTTTCTTGATGGTGGTTTTTGGGACCTAACTGTTGCTTTTGCTGTAGTTTGTTGGGACTTTGTACATCATACATATCCGATCCGTCCGATTCCATGTCAATTGTTATGATGTTATGTCTGTTCTATCGACAGAATATTGTACGTAAAAACATCTTTGTATGGACCCAAAGTGGTAAAGGGTATCATATAGTCGGCTGCGCACGACTTTTTATCTTTCCCTAATGGTTTTCTTTTGAATATTACAAAAATATGCACAAAGAAAAAATACCACAGCGTACCATGTAGGGTATATGTAATCCCTCCACACCTATAGCATTCGCGGTAATTGTTAAAAAAAACCTGTTAATTATGAATATAGCAGTGGTTGCTTAATAATGTTACCCTAATTTTATAACATTTGGCCTTCATCCAAACAATTCTCATTAAAAAAAATATTGCAATCCCAAATTTTGGAGGGAGCGCAAAAACCCCAACTCATTTCCATTCATTTATGTTTTGTTTTCCCACCTACCTTTCATTAACAGTGCCCTCATCGCAGTGATTTTTTTCTTTTGGCTTTTAATTTCCATTCAGAAACGTTGATTGTCTGCCTTCCAACTGCATTCATTGTTCGGCTGTGACTCCTGTTAATTTAGTGTAACACAAAAGACATTTATTACCGACCATAAATCCGCCCACAACATTGGTCATAATACAAAACAGAGGCGGAAATACAACGAAAAACACAAAAAGAAACAAAAAACGCAAAAATCGCATCCGAAAAAAAAACGAAATAAAAAAACTGTTTAAATAAAATACGAAAATTGTCATGTTGGTGTTCTCTACACCGAGAATGAGTGTTTTTCTGCAAATGTCCTGTCTCGTTTGGTTTTCCACATTTCGCTGAGAGAAAAACACAAGCGGGCTGGCTGGCAGGCAGTCAGACAGACTTTGGCAATTTCTTTTATATTTCGATCTTGTTTTTCTTTTTTTTAGTTTTGTTCACATGGCTTAAGGTCTCTGCAATGCTGACATCCCCTTTAACCCCAACATCCGTTTTCATTGCTTGGCAAGGGGGTGGTGATGAGGTGGTGAAATTGTTCCTCTTGTTATGTATTGCATCTTTGCCTGTGGGTAAAGTATTTTTCATTTGCATTCTCTTGGCTTATTGTTTTTTTTTTTTTTTTGTGTTATTATGTTTTCCCTGGTCGTTTGCATTTCTTTGTTGCGGGAAAATGGGAAATATGGCTTTTGGACCCCATGGCACACACACACTCATTCCCTGTTCAGCTACCATTCGTTTAAGTTTGCACAAAGCATCCATGACTTTGTCCTAAACCATATTTGTTGTCTAACTCGAAGTGACAACAGTCGGCTGCACGAAGACTGGCTGTTTATTTGTCTAAAATGTCTCTGAATGTGTTTGTCATCCCACTCCTGCCTCAGGTTTGCTTCTGCTACAGAGTTTCTTTTTATGTTTTTTTGTATTTTTCAGTGATATGTCTTTTTGTTGCAATGTATTTGCTGCTGTTGTAGTGTGATTGCTCTTAGGTTTTTTGTTGTTTTTGCTGGCAGACAACTGTTGTATATTCGGTTAGCCAAAAACTGTCTGTACAATGTCATTGGTTGAAATGGAGAAGACAAGAACAAACTTTTGTTCTTGGTTATTAAATAGAAATTGAAATTTAGTGACAAACAAAAGATGACTTATGTGTTACTTAAAGGGAGAACAGGAGTCCGAATTTCAGAGAATTAGAATATTAAATATATAAATTTAAATATATCCTAAAACTATTCTCGAAATTTATAATATCAGTGTGTATTAACATTCGAAAGGAAGCAACATAGACCGATAGTTACTTTTGGGAGTTAGTGTCACTTTCTGAATTAATTTATGCTTATTTGTATGTCTGTCCATGTAGTATTGTAATCAAAAGTAGGGGCCACAATTCTGATGAAATTTGACTTTTTTAATATGGCCATATTGTTTCCTCTAATTTTTAAGTCGGGAGGCTTATTTGGTGTGTGAACTCATTTTTTACCAGAATATTTTAATTCTCTATCTCGATAACATCCACAAGCTAAACATTTAAAATACGAAAATTTGTATGAATCATTATATACGATATGTGGACCGATATAGATCATTTTTGAAACTGGGCTTTCAGTTTTGTATCTTTGAAGGTTGTATGATAACAAAAGATGTACAGATGGACGGAAATGGCTAAATTGTCTTAGAAATAAATACTTTGCAGGATATAAACTGACATTTTCGAAATACTCTACGGTGAAATACTCTTATAAAGTAAATTAGTTTAATTAAATAAGCAAGGAAAGTACAAAAGTCAGATGGGGCTGGTTATAGGATACCCTTCACCACTTTGGCTACTTACAAGATATGCTAACATATACAATGTCATGTATATAGAACAGTCATATCATCTTTAAAGAACGATTAAAAGGAATCGGGAGAAATAGTTATTTGAACTCATTAAAAAAACATAAACATACCATTCTTAAATCTATGAAATATGGCATGTCACTCGGGAAGACTTGGATTCTTTGCTATACCATTTGTATTAAATTGAGCATACACCATTTTATATGCTGCGCTGTCCACAACTTTATCTCTCTCGAAAACACGTTTTCATTTGGTGCACAAATTGATTGAATATATAAAAAAGTAATACTGATGACAGAATTCATACAATACAAATTAGTACTGTACACATTACTGATGACATAATTCATACAATACAAATTAGTACTGTACACATTACTGATGACAGAATTCGTACAATTCGAGTACGAAGCGATTTAAATAATTTGGACTGTATACACAAATTAGTACTGTACACATATTTGCCCTCTTTATACCCTTCACCCCACTGTCGTTCAGGGTATTATGGCTTTGTGCATATGTTTGTAACAGGCAAAATAAATCGAGACAGACCCATGGTTCATTTTGAGAATAAGCATAGAATAACTTTCTGAGTCGATTAATGTATGTCCGTCCGTCTGTTGATGTTAAATTGTAAACTAAGTAGAAGTCGCATTTATAATCCGATTCGGATAAAGTTTGGCACAGCTCATTTATTTGACCAAGGGCCCTATTGAAATTGATGAAAATCGGTTCACATTTAGATATAGCTCCTATATATATATATATATATATATATATTATATATATATATATATATATATATATATATATATATATATATATATATATATATATATATATATATATATATATATATATATATATATATATATATATATATATATATATATATATATATATATATATATATATATATATATATATATATATATATATATATATATATATATATATATATATATATATATATATATATATATATATATATATATATATATATATATAAGTCCGATTTAAGGTAAATGGTGTACCAAAGTCCCTATACATCTTTCGATTTGCACGAAATTTGTTAAAGGGAACTGAATTGGGTACAGAATGATGTGTGTTAAGTTTCGAAAAAATCGGTTCATATTTAGATAAAGCTCCCATATATACTGTCGTCCGATTTTATGTAAATGGTGCACCCAAGTCCCTATACATTTTTCGATTTGCACGTAATTTGGCATAAATTACTGAATTAGGTCAAGAGCGACGTGTGCTAAGTTTCGTGAAAATCGTTTCATATTTAGATATGCTGCCATATATAGTTTCGTCCGATTTAAAGTAAATGGTGTATCAAAGTCCTTATATATCTTTCGATTTGCAAGAAATTTGGCATAAAGTATATATATGAAATTTTGATATTGGCCTCATGTCATTTGTAAACCTGAACCACAATGTTAAAAAATGTTACTGCTGCAAAGCTCAATGTCTCCAGATTTGAAATATTTAACGTTTTATTGGCTCTAGTGCTTTATGAAAAATGTTGTCTTAATTGGAAAACTATTGGGAGTTTATTGAAATAGGAAATATATATATATATATATATGAACTATTTGTGAATCGATTGTCTACAATTTCAATAAGTTTCATCATTGGGCCAAATAAGTGGACCTGTACTTTTACAATTTAACAATGGACAGACGATCGGCTTAAATCGACTCAGGAAATGATTCTATGCATATTCTCAAAAAGAACCATGGGTCTATCTCGTTACCTTTTTCCTGTTACAAACATATACACAAAGACATAAAAACCTGTACCACAGCGCGGTGAAAGGTATACAAAAAACAGTGAACGGAGCATTATAGTCGGACGAGGCCGACCATATGATACTCTACACAAGTACCACGAAAATTTAACATTCTGCGGTTCTATATTCTGAACCTGGGAAATATTTCTCGATATTTGGACCTTCATTGTTTTAGGCGTAGATCTTAATATTTTATCGTAGGACAGTCCTAATTCCTGAGAACGACGAGGAATCAACACATTTGGGTCTTCCGTAACACTTTAACTTACCACAGCGATATTTTTAGAGGAACGAGCTAAACGATGATGCACAAACCTTACAATATTTGTAACCACTCCAGTATTTTCAAATGTCTTTACAATTTTGAAAATTTGCTTGCGTAGTTTGATTATTATGTAAACCATAATGTTCTCGTAAGGGAAAACCACCCATTCTCGATTTTAATTTTTCAAGATTTTCAATAGGCTTGATTTACCAATGCTTTTTAAGGTTTGTAACTTTGCACATATATATTAAAAGAGAAGAAAAATAATTTAAAAAAATTTTTGTTATTGTTTTGTTGTTGTTTTTTGTAATTAAAAAAAGTCCTTATTTTTGATGGCGGGCATGATAACTCCTTACTGCAACATCGGAATCCGAAAATTCCAACGGTGTTAGAAAGAGTACATATCTGGCTCTCGTATAAACTAGACTTTTTTATTTTTTTTTTGGAAAATCGCCGATTTTTTACCAAAAACCAAGTTAAAAAATAAGGAAGATCTTCACCGATTGGCTTTATCCTAGTTCATACGATAGCAATACACTCACAGAGAAACGTGAAAAATTTGGAATCGATTGGATTATTAGTTTTTGAGTTATCGTGCCCGCCATTCGCAAAAGAGAAAAACGCGGCTATATTTTCAAGAGGACATTCTTGAACTAGTGTAGAATCGAATTACATCAAAAAAAATTGACTCCGAGAATGGGGGGTCCCATTAAAGGACGATATGTGCAATTGGCAGCATCACAATGGGATATATATCTTAAGAGGTCAGAAGCTCGAGTTTCGAAATTTTTTCCCGAGGTAAATATTTACGCCATAAAGTAAAAATGTTATCACTTTAGGGTTTGGTTGATATTTCCGCCCTCCGCCACATATACACCTTTAAATATTTACATATAACTACTATTTGACCCGCTAAATATTGACTGATCTTCATATATGTTCGGGACATACTTTTAGCCTCTAGAGCGACAAAAATATAGTTTTTTTCCCTAAATATTAACGGATAATTATCAAAAACAATAGAGATATTCCTTGGCTAGTATTCAAGCCGTATTCTTTAATAGCTGGCAATATACGAAAATGTTGTTCCAATATAATTGTCCAACTCCTGTTGTTCAAGCTCCCATTCCACATACCTTAGACGTTTTGAATGGTCATTAACTTTATATTGTTATAGACGTAGATCTTTATATTGTTGTAGACGTAGATCTTAATATTTTATCGTAGACAATCCTATTTCCTCAGAACGACGAGGAATCAACACATTTGGGTCTTCCGTAACACTTTAACTCACAGCAGCGATATTTTCAGCAAACCATAACTTTTACTTAAAGCACGATATGTGCCTTTGGCAGCATCACCATGGGAAATATATCTTAACCTGAACCCAATTTTTACTTAAAGCACGAAATGTGCCTTTGGCAGCATCACCATGGGAAATGTATCTTAACCTGTTCAAAATACTTTGAACAGAATTTTGTATTGCAGCAGATTTGATCGTTGGAGTGTTTTAAGATAAGAGTCTAAAATCCCACACGCAACGTTGATAAGGCTGTTGTGGTTGGTGTTAAGATTCTATGACGCACACTATGGAAAAACTAAAAAAAAGCAAGAGTTGTTTAAGTAGAACCTAAGGATAAATATTTTAAAATAAAATTAATGATTTACAACAGGTCGGTCGGGAGCACCGTGTCTCAATAATTTGTGTACAGAGGAGTACCTTACAACCACTCAGAAAGAACGGTCGGGAGCACCGTGTCTCAATAATTTTTTTTTTATACAGAGTGTCTTACAAACACTCACAATAGATCGGGGTCGCCGTGTCGTGTCTTTTTATTTATTATACAGGCGAGCTGCGGCTGTCTGTATAGTTTATATATAACCTGAACCCATTTTTATACCCTTCACCACACTGTGGTACAGGTTATTATGTCTTTATGATCCGAATTGGATCGAATTTGGTACAGCTCGGTTCAGATTTAGATATAACTCCCATATATATTTTCGTCCGATTTTATGAAAATGGTGTACCAAAGTCCCTACATATCTTCCGATTTGCACGAAATTTGGCACTACTTACTGAATTGAGTCTAGAATGATGTGCGTACAATTTTTTGAAAATCGGTTCAGATTTAGATATAGCTCCCATATATATATATATATATATATATATATATATATATTCGACCGATTTTATGTAACTGGTTCACCAAAGTTCCTACATATCTTTCGATTTGGGCGACATTTGACATAGCGTACTGAAGTAAGTCTAGATATAGCTTCAATATATATATTCGACCGATTTAATGTAAGTGGTGTACCACTTACCAGTGATCTTTCGATTTGCACCAAATTTGGCACGGCGTATTGTATTAAGTCTGGAATGAAGAATGAGTTTCGGGAAAATCGGTTCAGATTTAGATATAGATCCCATAAATATTTTCGTCCGATTTAAGGAAAAAAGGGAACCAAAATCCCTATATATTATTCAATATGCATGAAATTTGGCATAGCGTACTTAATTGTGTCTATAATGAGGTGTGCTAAGTTCATATTTAGATATAGCTTCCATATCGATTTTCATCCGATTTGAAGTAAATGTTGCCCCAAACTCTTCATGTTTTTTTTTTTC
>NW_026873992.1:0-15402 GCF_032173495.1 Musca vetustissima | reverse complement strand
TGAGATTTTCTTACTTTGACATGGTAGTTGATTTTGAGAAAACGGGTTGAGTTACAACCAAACTAAAAGCGCATATAGCATTACGCAGACGTACTAATAAGAATTACAACATTGATTCTTTGATTACATGCACCAAAAAGTTTTTTCAGTAAGGCAAAACTTGAGATTTTCTTACTTTGACATGGTAGTTGATTTTGAGAAAACGGGTTGAGTTACAACCAAACTAAAAGCGCATATAGCATTACGCAGACGTACTAATAAGAATTACAACATTGATTCTTTGATTACATGCACCAAAAAGTTTTTTCAGTATGTAGGTAAATTTCACATTTTGAAGGCAAAATTTGAGATTTTCTTACTTTGACATTGTAGTTGATTTTGAGAAAACGGGTTGAGTTACAACCAAACTAAAAGCGCATATAGCATTACGCAGACGTACTAATAAGAATTACAACATTGATTCTTTGATTACATGCACCAAAAAGTTTTTTCAGTATGTAGGTAAATTTCACATTTTGAAGGCAAAATTTGAGATTTTCTTACTTTGACATGGTAGTTGATTTTGAGAAAACGGGTTGAGTTACAACCAAACTAAAAGCGCATATAGCATTACGCAGACGTACTAATAAGAAAAAAAGTTTTTTCAGTATGTAGGTAAATTTCACATTTTGAAGGCAAAATTTGAGATTTTCTTACTTTGACATGGTAGTTGATTTTGAGAAAACGGGTTGAGTTACAACCAAACTAAAAGCGCATATAGCATTACGCAGACGTACTAATAAGAATTACAACATTGATTCTTTGATTACATGCACCAAAAAGTTTTTTCAGTATGTAGGTAAATTTCACATTTTGAAGGCAAAATTTGAGATTTTCTTACTTTGACATGGTAGTTGATTTTGAGAAAACGGGTTGAGTTACAACCAAACTAAAAGCGCATATAGCATTACGCAGACGTACTAATAAGAATTACAACATTGATTCTTTGATTACATGCACCAAAAAGTTTTTTCAGTATGTAGGTAAATTTCACATTTTGAAGGCAAAATTTGAGATTTTCTTACTTTGACATGGTAGTTGATTTTGAGAAAACGGGTTGAGTTACAACCAAACTAAAAGCGCATATAGCATTACGCAGACGTACTAATAAGAATTACAACATTGATTCTTTGATTACATGCACAAAAAAGTTTTTTCAGTATGTAGGTAAATTTCACATTTTGAAGGCAAAATTTGAGATTTTCTTACTTTGACATGGTAGTTGATTTTGAGAAAACGGGTTGAGTTACAACCAAACTAAAAGCGCATATAGCATTACGCAGACGTACTAATAAGAATTACAACATTGATTCTTTGATTACATGCACCAAAAAGTTTTTTCAGTATGTAGGTAAATTTCACATTTTGAAGGCAAAATTTGAGATTTTCTTACTTTGACATGGTAGTTGATTTTGAGAAAACGGGTTGAGTTACAACCAAACTAAAAGCGCATATAGCATTACGCAGACGTACTAATAAGAATTACATCATTGATTCTTTGATTACATGCACCAAAAAGTTTTTTCAGTATGTAGGTAAATTTCACATTTTGAAGGCAAAATTTGAGATTTTCTTACTTTGACATGGTAGTTGATTTTGAGAAAACGGGTTGAGTTACAACCAAACTAAAAGCGCATATAGCATTACGCAGACGTACTAATAAGAATTACAACATTGATTCTTTGATTACATGCACCAAAATTTTTTTTTCATTCACATTTTGAAGGCAAAATTACATGCATTTTGAGAAAACGGGTTGAGTTACAACCAAAAAAGCGCATATAGCATTACGCAGACGTACTAATAAGAATTACAACATTGATTCTTTGATTACATGCACCAAAAAGTTTTTTCAGTATGTAGGTAAATTTCACATTTTGAAGGCAAAATTTGAGATTTTCTTACTTTGACATGGTAGTTGATTTTGAGAAAACGGGTTGAGTTACAACCAAACTAAAAGCGCATATAGCATTACGCAGACGTACTAATAAGAATTACAACATTGATTCTTTGATTACATGCACCAAAAAGTTTTTTCAGTATGTAGGTAAATTTCACATTTTGAAGGCAAAATTTGAGATTTTCTTACTTTGACATGGTAGTTGATTTTGAGAAAACGGGTTGAGTTACAACCAAACTAAAAGCGCATATAGCATTACGCAGACGTACTAATAAGAATTACAACATTGATTCTTTGATTACTTGCACCAAAAAGTTTTTAGTATGTAGGTAAATTTCACATTTTGAAGGCAAAATTTGAGATTTTCTTACTTTGACATGGTAGTTGATTTTGAGAAAACGGGTTGAGTTACAACCAAACTAAAAGCGCATATAGCATTACGCAGACGTACTAATAAGAATTACATCATTGATTCTTTGATTACATGCACCAAAAAGTTTTTTCAGTATGTAGGTAAATTTCACATTTTGAAGGCAAAATTTGAGATTTTCTTACTTTGACATGGTAGTTGATTTTGAGAAAACGGGTTGAGTTACAACCAAACTAAAAGCGCATATAGCATATGCAGACGTACTAATAAAATTACAACATTGATTCTTTGATTACATGCACCAAAAAGTTTTTTCAGTATGTAGGTAAATTTCACATTTTGAAGGCAAAATTTGAGATTTTCTTACTTTGACATGGTAGTTGATTTTGAGAAAACGGGTTGAGTTACAACCAAACTAAAAGCGCATATAGCATTACGCAGACGTACTAATAAGAATTACAACATTGATTCTTTGATTACATGTAAGAAAATGTTTTTTCAGTATGTAGGTAAATTTCACATTTTGAAGGCAAAATTTGAGATTTTCTTACTTTGACATGGTAGTTGATTTTGAGAAAACGGGTTGAGTTACAACCAAACTAAAAGCGCATATAGCATTACGCAGACGTACTAATAAGAATTACAACATTGATTCTTTGATTACATGCACCAAAAAGTTTTTTCAGTATGTAGGTAAATTTCACATTTTGAAGGCAAAATTTGAGATTTTCTTACTTTGACATGGTAGTTGATTTTGAGAAAACGGGTTGAGTTACAACCAAACTAAAAGCGCATAAAGCATTACGCAGACGTACTAATAAGAATTACAACATTGATTCTTTGATTACATGCACCAAAAAGTTTTTTCAGTATGTAGGTAAATTTCACATTTTGAAGGCAAAATTTGAGATTTTCTTACTTTGACATGGTAGTTGATTTTGAGAAAACGGGTTGAGTTACAACCAAACTAAAAGCGCATATAGCATTACGCAGACGTACTAATAAGAATTACAACATTGATTCTTTGATTACATGCACCAAAAAGTTTTTTCAGTATGTAGGTAAATTTCACATTTTGAAGGCAAAATTTGAGATTTTCTTACTTTGACATGGTAGTTGATTTTGAGAAAACGGGTTGAGTTACAACCAAACTAAAAGCGCATATAGCATTACGCAGAATTACATCATTGATTACATGCACCAAAAAGTTTTTTCAGTATGTAGGTAAATTTCACATTTTGAAGGCAAAATTTGAGAATTTCTTACAACATTGATTCTTTCTTTGATTACATGCACCAAAAAGTTTTTTCAGTATGTAGGTAAATTTCACATTTTGAAGGCAAAATTTGAGATTTTCTTACTTTGACATGGTAGTTGATTTTGAGAAAACGGGTTGAGTTACAACCAAACTAAAAGCGCATATAGCATTACGCAGACGTACTAATAAGAATTACAACATTGATTCTTTGATTACATGCACCAAAAAGTTTTTTCAGTATGTAGGTAAATTTCACACATTTGAAGGCAAAATTTGAGATTTTCTTACTTTGACATGGTAGTTGATTTTGAGAAAACGGGTTGAGTTACAACCAAACTAAAAGCGCATATAGCATTACGCAGACGTACTAATAAGAATTACAACATTGATTCTTTGATTACATGCACCAAAAAGTTTTTTCAGTATGTAGGTAAATTTCACATTTTGAAGGCAAAATTTGAGATTTTCTTACTTTGACATGGTAGTTGATTTTGAGAAAACGGGTTGAGTTACAACCAAACTAAAAGCGCATATAGCATTACGCAGACGTACTAATAAGAATTACAACATTGATTCTTTGATTACATGCACCAAAAAGTTTTTTCAGTATGTAGGTAAATTTCACATTTTGAAGGCAAAATTTGAGATTTTCTTACTTTGACATGGTAGTTGATTTTGAGAAAACGGGTTGAGTTACAACCAAACTAAAAGCGCATATAGCATTACGCAGACGTACTAATAAGAATTACAACATTGATTCTTTGATTACATGCACCAAAAAGTTTTTTCAGTATGTAGGTAAATTTCACATTTTGAAGGCAAAATTTGAGATTTTCTTACTTTGACATTGTAGTTGATTTTGAGAAAACGGGTTGAGTTACAACCAAACTAAAAGCGCATATAGCATTACGCAGACGTACTAATAAGAATTACAACATTGATTCTTTGATTACATGCACCAAAAAGTTTTTTCAGTATGTAGGTAAATTTCACATTTTGAAGGCAAAATTTGAGATTTTCTTACTTTGACATGGTAGTTGATTTTGAGAAAACGGGTTGAGTTACAACCAAACTAAAAGCGCATATAGCATTACGCAGACGTACTAATAAGAATTACAACATTGATTCTTTGATTACATGCACCAAAAAGTTTTTTCAGTATGTAGGTAAATTTCACATTTTGAAGGCAAAATTTGAGATTTTCTTACTTTGACATGGTAGTTGAGTTTGACATGGTAGTTGATTTTGAGAAAACGGGTTGAGTTACAACCAAACTAAAAGCGCATATAGCATTACGCAGACGTACTAATAAGAATTACAACATTGATTCTTTGATTACATGCACCAAAAAGTTTTTTCAGTATGTAGGTAAATTTCACATTTTGAAGGCAAAATTTGAGATTTTCTTACTTTGACATGGTAGTTGATTTTGAGAAAACGGGTTGAGTTACAAACAAACTAAAAGCGCATATAGCATTACGCAGACGTACTAATAAGAATTACAACATTGATTCTTTGATTACATGCACCAAAAAGTTTTTTCAGTATGTAGGTAAATTTCACATTTTGAAGGCAAAATTTGAGATTTTCTTACTTTGACATGGTAGTTGATTTTGAGAAAACGGGTTGAGTTACAACCAAACTAAAAGCGCATATAGCATTACGCAGACGTACTAATAAGAATTACAACATTGATTCTTTGATTACATGCACCAAAAAGTTTTTTCAGTATGTAGGTAAATTTCACATGTTGAAGGCAAAATTTGAGATTTTCTTACTTTGACATGGTAGTTGATTTTGAGAAAACGGGTTGAGTTACAACCAAACTAAAAGCGCATATAGCATTACGCAGACGTACTAATAAGAATTACATCATTGATTCTTTGATTACATGCACCAAAAAGTTTTTTCAGTATGTAGGTAAATTTCACATTTTGAAGGCAAAATTTGAGATTTTCTTACTTTGACATGGTAGTTGATTTTGAGAAAACGGGTTGAGTTACAACCAAACTAAAAGCGCATATAGCATTACGCAGACGTACTAATAAGAATTACAACATTGATTCTTTGATTACATGCACCAAAAAGTTTTTTCAGTATGTAGGTAAATTTCACATTTTGAAGGCAAAATTTGAGATTTTCTTACTTTGACATGGTAGTTGATTTTGAGAAAACGGGTTGAGTTACAACCAAACTAAAAGCGCATATAGCATTACGCAGACGTACTAATAAGAATTACAACATTGATTCTTTGATTACATGCACCAAAAAGTTTTTTCAGTATGTAGGTAAATTTCACATTTTGAAGGCAAAATTTGAGATTTTCTTACTTTGACATTGTAGTTGATTTTGAGAAAACGGGTTGAGTTACAACCAAACTAAAAGCGCATATAGCATTACGCAGACGTACTAATAAGAATTACAACATTGATTCTTTGATTACATGCACCAAAAAGTTTTTTCAGTATGTAGGTAAATTTCACATTTTGAAGGCAAAATTTGAGATTTTCTTACTTTGACATGGTAGTTGATTTTGAGAAAACGGGTTGAGTTACAACCAAACTAAAAGCGCATATAGCATTACGCAGACGTACTAATAAGAATTACAACATTGATTCTTTGATTACATGCACCAAAAAGTTTTTTCAGTATGTAGGTAAATTTCACATTTTGAAGGCAAAATTTGAGATTTTAGTTGACGACTAATAAGAATTACAACATTGATTCTTTGATTACATGCACCAAAAAGTTTTTTCAGTATGTAGGTAAATTTCACATTTTGAAGGCAAAATTTGATTTTTCTTACTTTGACATGGTAGTTGATTTTGAGAAAACGGGTTGAGTTACAACCAAACTAAAAGCGCATATAGCATTACGCAGACGTACTAATAAGAATTACAACATTGATTCTTTGATTACATGCACCAAAAAGTTTTTTCAGTATGTAGGTAAATTTCACATTTTGAAGGCAAAATTTGAGATTTTCTTACTTTGACATGGTAGTTGATTTTGAGAAAACGGGTTGAGTTACAACCAAACTAAAAGCGCATATAGCATTACGCAGACGTACTAATAAGAATTACAACATTGATTCTTTGATTACATGCACCAAAAAAGTTTTTTCAGTTGTAGGTAAATTTCACATTTTGAAGGCAAAATTTGAGATTTTCTTACTTTGACATGGTAGTTGATTTTGAGAAAACGGGTTGAGTTACAACCAAACTAAAAGCGCATATAGCATTACGCAGACGTACTAATAAGAATTACAACATTGATTCTTTGATTACATGCACCAAAAAGTTTTTTCAGTATGGAAGGCAAAATAAATTTCACATTTTGTAAATTTCACATTTTGAAGGCAAAATTTGAGATTTTCTTACTTTGACTTGGTAGTTGATTTTGAGAAAACGGGTTGAGTTACAACCAAACTAAAAGCGCATATAGCATTACGCAGACGTACTAATAAGAATTACAACATTGATTCTTTGATTACATGCACCAAAAAGTTTTTTCAGTATGTAGGTAAATTTCACATTTTGAAGGCAAAATTTGAGATTTTCTTACTTTGACATGGTAGTTGATTTTGAGAAAACGGGTTGAGTTACAACCAAACTAAAAGCGCATATAGCATTACGCAGACGTACTAATAAGAATTACAACATTGATTCTTTGATTACATGCACCAAAAAGTTTTTTCAGTATGTAGGTAAATTTCACATTTTGAAGGCAAAATTTGAGATTTTCTTACTTTGACATGGTAGTTGATTTTGAGAAAACGGGTTGAGTTACAACCAAACTAAAAGCGCATATAGCATTACGCAGACGTACTAATAAGAATTACAACATTGATTCTTTGATTACATGCACCAAAAAGTTTTTTCAGTATGTAGGTAAATTTCACATTTTGAAGGCAAAATTTGAGATTTTCTTACTTTGACATGGTAGTTGATTTTGAGAAAACGGGTTGAGTTACAACCAAACTAAAAGCGCATATAGCATTACGCAGACGTACTAATAAGAATTACAACATTGATTCTTTGATTACATGCACCAAAAAGTTTTTTCAGTATGTAGGTAAATTTCACATTTTGAAGGCAAAATTTGAGATTTTCTTACTTTGACATGGTAGTTGATTTTGAGAAAACGGGTTGAGTTACAACCAAACTAAAAGCGCATATAGCATTACGCAGACGTACTAATAAGAATTACAACATTGATTCTTTGATTACATGCACCAAAAAGTTTTTTCAGTATGTAGGTAAATTTCACATTTTGAAGGCAAAATTTGAGATTTTCTTACTTTGACATGGTAGTTGATTTTGAGAAAACGGGTTGAGTTACAACCAAACTAAAAGCGCATATAGCATTACGCAGACGTACTAATAAGAATTACAACATTGATTCTTTGATTACATGCACCAAAAAGTTTTTTCAGTATGTAGGTAAATTTCACATTTTGAAGGCAAAATTTGAGATTTTCTTACTTTGACATGGTAGTTGATTTTGAGAAAACGGGTTGAGTTACAACCAAACTAAAAGCGCATATAGCATTACGCAGACGTACTAATAAGAATTACAACATTGATTCTTTGATTACATGCACCAAAAAGTTTTTTCAGTATGTAGGTAAATTTCACATTTTGAAGGCAAAATTTGAGATTTTCTTACTTTGACATGGTAGTTGATTTTGAGAAAACGGGTTGAGTTACAACCAAACTAAAAGCGCATATAGCATTACGCAACGGGTTGAGTTACAACCAACTAAAAGCGCATATAGCATTACGCAGACGTACTAATAAGAATTACATCATTGATTCTTTGATTACATGCAAGAAAAAGTTTTTTCAGTATGTAGGTAAATTTCACATTTTGAAGGCAAAATTTGAGATTTTCTTACTTTGACATGGTAGTTGATTTTGAGAAAACGGGTTGAGTTACAACCAAACTAAAAGCGCATATAGCATTACGCAGACGTACTAATAAGAATTACAACATTGATTCTTTGATTACATGCACCAAAAAGTTTTTTCAGTATGTAGGTAAATTTCACATTTTGAAGGCAAAATTTGAGATTTTCTTACTTTGACATGGTAGTTGATTTTGAGAAAACGGGTTGAGTTACAACCAAACTAAAAGCGCATATAGCATTACGCAGACGTACTAATAAGAATTACAACATTGATTCTTTGATTACATGCACCAAAAAGTAGGTAAATTTCACATTTTGAAGGCAAAATTTGAGATTTTCTTACTTTGACATGGTAGTTGATTTTGAGAAAACGGGTTGAGTTACAACCAAACTAAAAGCGCATATAGCATTACGCAGACGTACTAATAAGAATTACAACATTGATTCTTTGATTACATGCACCAAAAAGTTTTTTCAGTATGTAGGTAAATTTCACATTTTGAAGGCAAAATTTGAGATTTTCTTACTTTGACATGGTAGTTGATTTTGAGAAAACGGGTTGAGTTACAACCAAACTAAAAGCGCATATAGCATTACGCAGACGTACTAATAAGAATTACAACATTGATTCTTTGATTACATGCACCAAAAAGTTTTTTCAGTATGTAGGTAAATTTCACATTTTGAAGGCAAAATTTGAGATTTTCTTACTTTGACATGGTAGTTGATTTTGAGAAAACGGGTTGAGTTACAACCAAACTAAAAGCGCATATAGCATTACGCAGACGTACTAATAAGAATTACATCATTGATTCTTTGATTACATGCACCAAAAAGTTTTTTCAGTATGTAGGTAAATTTCACATTTTGAAGGCAAAATTTGAGATTTTCTTACTTTGACATGGTAGTTGATTTTGAGAAAACGGGTTGAGTTACAACCAAACTAAAAGCGCATGTAGCATTACGCAGACGTACTAATAAGAATTACAACATTGATTCTTTGATTACATGCACCAAAAAGTTTTTTCAGTATGTAGGTAAATTTCACATTTTGAAGGCAAAATTTGAGATTTTCTTACTTTGACATGGTAGTTGATTTTGAGAAAACGGGTTGAGTTACAACCAAACTAAAAGCGCATATAGCATTACGCAGACGTACTAATAAGAATTACAACATTGATTCTTTGATTACATGCACCAAAAAGTTTTTTCAGTATGTAGGTAAATTTCACATTTTGAAGGCAAAATTTGAGATTTTCTTACTTTGACATGGTAGTTGATTTTGAGAAAACGGGTTGAGTTACAACCAAACTAAAAGCGCATATAGCATTACGCAGACGTACTAATAAGAATTACAACATTGATTCTTTGATTACATGCACCAAAATGGTAGTTGATTTTGAGAAAACGGGTTGAGTTACAACCAAACTAAAAGCGCATATAGCATTACGCAGACCTACTAATAAGAATTACAACATTGATTCTTTGATTACATGCACCAAAAAGTTTTTTCAGTATGTAGGTAAATTTCACATTTTGAAGGCAAAATGTGAGATTTTCTTACTTTGACATTGTAGTTGATTTTGAGAAAACGGGTTGAGTTACAACCAAACTAAAAGCGCATATAGCATTACGCAGACGTACTAATAAGAATTACAACATTGATTCTTTGATTACATGCACCAAAAAGTTTTTTCAGTATGTAGGTAAATTTCACATTTTGAAGGCAAAATTTGAGATTTTCTTACTTTGACATGGTAGTTGATTTTGAGAAAACGGGTTGAGTTACAACCAAACTAAAAGCGCATATAGCATTACGCAGACGTACTAATAAGAATTACAACATTGATTCTTTGATTACATGCACCAAAAAGTTTTTTCAGTATTTAGGTAAATTTCACATTTGATTTTGAGAAAACGGGTTGAGTTACAACCAAACTAAAAGCGCATATAGCATTACGCAGACGTACTAATAAGAATTACAACATTGATTCTTTGATTACATGCACCAAAAAGTTTTTTCAGTATGTAGGTAAATTTCACATTTTGAAGGCAAAATTTGAGATTTTCTTACTTTGACATGGTAGTTGATTTTGAGAAAACGGGTTGAGTTACAACCAAACTAAAAGCGCATATAGCATTACGCAGACGTACTAATAAGAATTACATCATTGATTCTTTGATTACATGCACCAAAAAGTTTTTTTTTTCAGTATGTAGGTAAATTTCACATTTTGAAGGCAAAATTTGAGAATTTCTTACTTTGACATGGTAGTTGATTTTGAGAAAACGGGTTGAGTTACAACCAAACTAAAAGCGCATATAGCATTACGCAGACGTACTAATAAGAATTACAACATTGATTCTTTGATTACATGCAAGAAAAAGTTTTTTCAGTATGTAGGTAAATTTCACATTTTGAAGGCAAAATTTGAGAATTTCTTACTTTGACATGGTAGTTGATTTTGAGAAAACGGGTTGAGTTACAACCAAACTAAAAGCGCATATAGCATTACGCAGACGTACTATAAGAATTACAACATTGATTCTTTGATTACATGCACCAAAAAGTTTTTTCAGTATGTAGGTAAATTTCACATTTTGAAGGCAAAATTTGAGATTTTCTTACTTTGACATTGTAGTTGATTTTGAGAAAACGGGTTGAGTTACAACCAAACTAAAAGCGCATATAGTATTACGCAGACGTATTAATAAGAATTACAAAATTGATTCTTTGATTACATGCACCAAAAAGTTTTTTTGATGTAGGTAAAAAATTTTTTCAGAAGGCACATTTTGAGATTTTCTTACTTGACATGGTAGTTGATTTTGAGAAAACGGGTTGAGTTACAACCAAACTAAAAGCGCATATAGCATTACGCAGACGTACTAATAAGAATTACATCATTGATTCTTTGATTACATGCACCAAAAAGTTTTTTCAGTATGTAGGTAAATTTCACATTTTGAAGGCAAAATTTGAGATTTTCTTACTTTGACATGGTAGTTGATTTTGAGAAAACGGGTTGAGTTACAACCAAACTAAAAGCGCATATAGCATTACGCAGACGTACTAATAAGAATTACAACATTGATTCTTTGATTACATGCACCAAAAAGTTTTTTCAGTATGTAGGTAAATTTCACATTTTGAAGGCAAAACTTGAGATTTTCTTACTTTACTTTGACATGGTAGTTGATTTTGAGAAAACGGGTTGAGTTACAACCAAACTAAAAGCGCATATAGCATTACGCAGACGTACTAATAAGAATTACAACATTGATTCTTTGATTACATGCACCAAAAAGATTTTTCAGTATGTAGGTAAATTTCACATTTTGAAGGCAAAATTTGAGATTTTCTTACTTTGACATGGTAGTTGATTTTGAGAAAACGGGTTGAGTTACAACCAAACTAAAAGCGCATATAGCATTACGCAGACGTACTAATAAGAATTACAACATTGATTCTTTGATTACATGCACCAAAAAGTTTTTTCAGTATGTAGGTAAATTTCACATTTTGAAGGCAAAATTTGAGATTTTCTTACTTTGACATGGTAGTTGATTTTGAGAAAACGGGTTGAGTTACAACCAAACTAAAAGCGCATATAGCATTACGCAGACGTACTAATAAGAATTACAACATTGATTCTTTGATTACATGCACCAAAAAGTTTTTTCAGTATGTAGGTAAATTTCACATTTTGAAGGCAAAATTTGAGATTTTCTTACTTTGACATGGTAGTTGATTTTGAGAAAACGGGTTGAGTTACAACCAAACTAAAAGCGCATATAGCATTACGCAGACGTACTAATAAGAATTACAACATTGATTCTTTGATTACATGCACCAAAAAGTTTTTTCAGTATGTAGGTAAATTTCACATTTTGAAGGCAAAATTTGAGATTTTCTTACTTTGACATTGTAGTTGATTTTGAGAAAACGGGTTGAGTTACAACCAAACTAAAAGCGCATATAGCATTACGCAGACGTACTAATAAGAATTACAACATTGATTCTTTGATTACATGCACCAAAAAGTTTTTTCAGTATGTAGGTAAAAAGTTCACATTTTGAAGGCAAAATTTGAGATTTTCTTACTTTGACATGGTAGTTGATTTTGAGAAAACGGGTTGAGTTACAACCAAACTAAAAGCGCATATAGCATTACGCAGACGTACTAATAAGAATTACATCATTGATTCTTTGATTACATGCAAGAAAAAGTTTTTTCAGTATGTAGGTAAATTTCACATTTTGAAGGCAAAATTTGAGAATTTCTTACTTTGACATTTTGAGAAAACGGGTTGAGTTACAACCAAACTAAAAGCGCATATAGCATTACGCAGACGTACTAATAAGAATTACAACATTGATTCTTTGATTACATGCACCAAAAAGTTTTTTCAGTATGTAGGTAAATTTCACATTTTGAAGGCAAAATTTGAGATTTTCTTACTTTGACATGGTAGTTGATTTTGAGAAAACGGGTTGAGTTACAACCAAACTAAAAGCGCATATAGCATTACGCAGACGTACTAATAAGAATTACAATTGATTCTTTGATTACATGCACCAAAAAGTTTTTTCAGTATGTTTGTAAATTTCACATTTTGAAGGCAAAATTTGAGATTTTCTTACTTTGACATGGTAGTTGATTTTGAGAAAACGGGTTGAGTTACAACCAAACTAAAAGCGCATATAGCATTACGCAGACGTACTAATAAGAATTACAACATTGATTCTTTGATTACATGCACCAAAAAGTTTTTTCAGTATGTAGGTAAATTTCACATTTTGAAGGCAAAATTTGAGATTTTCTTACTTTGACATGGTAGTTGATTTTGAGAAAACGGGTTGAGTTACAACCAAACTAAAAGCGCATATAGCATTACGCAGACGTACTAATAAGAATTACAACATTGATTCTTTGATTACATGCACCAAAAAGTTTTTTCAGTATGTAGGTAAATTTCACATTTTGAAGGCAAAATTTGAGATTTTCTTACTTTGACATGGTAGTTGATTTTGAGAAAACGGGTTGAGTTACAACCAAACTAAAAGCGCATATAGCATTACGCAGACGTACTAATAAGATAGCATTACGCAGACGTACTAATAAGAATTACAACATTGATTCTTTGATTACATGCACCAAAAAGTTTTTTCAGTATGTAGGTAAATTTCACATTTTGAAGGCAAAATTTGAGATTTTCTTACTTTGACATGGTAGTTGATTTTGAGAAAACGGGTTGAGTTACAACCAAACTAAAAGCGCATATAGCATTACGCAGACGTACTAATAAGAATTACAACATTGATTCTTTGATTACATGCACCAAAAAGTTTTTTCAGTATGTAGGTAAATTTCACATTTTGAAGGCAAAATTTGAGATTTTCTTACTTTGACATGGTAGTTGATTTTGAGAAAACGGGTTGAGTTACAACCAAACTAAAAGCGCATATAGCATTACGCAGACGTACTAATAAGAATTACAACATTGATTCTTTGATTACATGCACCAAAAAGTTTTTTCAGTATGTAGGTAAATTTCACATTTTGAAGGCAAAATTTGAGATTTTCTTACTTTGACATGGTAGTTGATTTTGAGAAAACGGGTTGAGTTACAACCAAACTAAAAGCGCATATAGCATTACGCAGACGTACTAATAAGAATTACAACATTGATTCTTTGATTACATGCACCAAAAAGTTTTTTCAGTATGTAGGTAAATTTCACATTTTGAAGGCAAAATTTGAGATTTTCTTACTTTGACATGGTAGTTGATTTTGAGAAAACGGGTTGAGTTACAACCAAACTAAAAGCGCATATAGCATTACGCAGACGTACTAATAAGAATTACAACATTGATTCTTTGATTACATGCACCAAAAAGTTTTTTCAGTATGTAGGTAAATTTCACATTTTGAAGGCAAAATTTGAGATTTTCTTACTTTGACATGGTAGTTGATTTTGAGAAAACGGGTTGAGTTACAACCAAACTAAAAGCGCATATAGCATTACGCAGACGTACTAATAAGAATTACAACATTGATTCTTTGATTACATGCACCAAAAAGTTTTTTCAGTATGTAGGTAAATTTCACATTTTGAAGGCAAAATTTGAGATTTTCTTACTTTGACATGGTAGTTGATTTTGAGAAAACGGGTTGAGTTACAACCAAACTAAAAGCGCATATAGCATTACGCAGACGTACTAATAAGAATTACAACATTGATTCTTTGATTACATGCAAGAAAAAGTTTTTTCAGTATGTAGGTAAATTTCACATTTTGAAGGCAAAATTTGAGATTTTCTTACTTTGACATGGTAGTTGATTTTGAGAAAACGGGTTGAGTTACAACCAAACTAAAAGCGCATATAGCATTACGCAGACGTACTAATAAGAATTACAACATTGATTCTTTGATTACATGCACCAAAAAGTTTTTTCAGTATGTAGGTAAATTTCACATTTTGAAGGCAAAATTTGAGATTTTCTTACTTTGACATGGTAGTTGATTTTGAGAAAACGGGTTGAGTTACAACCAAACTAAAAGCGCATATAGCATTACGCAGACGTACTAATAAGAATTACAACATTGATTCTTTGATTACATGCACCAAAAAGTTTTTTCAGTATGTAGGTAAATTTCACATTTTGAAGGCAAAACTTGAGATTTTCTTACTTTGACATGGTAGTTGATTTTGAGAAAACGGGTTGAGTTACAACCAATCTAAAAGCGCATATAGCATTACGCAGACGTACTAATAAGAATTACAACATTGATTCTTTGATTACATGCACCAAAAAGTTTTTTCAGTATGTAGGTAAATTTCACATTTTGAAGGCAAAAGTTGAGATTTTCTTACTTTGACATGGTAGTTGATTTTGAGAAAACGGGTTGAGTTACAACCA
>NW_026873991.1:0-15234 GCF_032173495.1 Musca vetustissima | reverse complement strand
AGGGTCTCTACGAGGCGTGGATTTATTAAAGAATATTTTTCAAGGGTCTCTACAAGGCGTGGATTTATTAAAGAATATTTTTTCAAGGGTCCGTCCATACAAGGCGTGGATTTATTAAAGAATATTTTTCAAGGGTCTATAGGAGGCGTGGATTTTTTAAAGAATAGTTTTCAAGGGTCTATAGGAGGCGTGGATTTTTTAAAGAATAGTTTTCAAGGGTCTATAGGAGGCGTGGATTTAAAGCCAGCGGACTGAGTAACAAACTGAGAGTATCACATTAAAATAAAATAAAAATAACAATAAATTGTTTTTGTTTTTGCATTTTGTTTAAATTGATCAATTAATGACTTCGAAGCGAAGGGTAGGAGGGAGGAAGAGAGAGGGTCGGCCGGCCCGTGGTCTGCTCACTCATTCATGAAAATAATAACAATAACAAAAATAAATACAAGTAATAATCACAAATAATAAAAATACTGAGACGATTCCGACTACAAAAAAACGAAGACAACATCGTCGTCCGTACATTGAGAACCCCGGGGAATTGCTTTAGAATTTTTGCGATCAGTCAGTCAGTTAACTTAAAGACTTGTTACAATAAAGACGCGACACGCGACGAACCGCTACAATGACAAGAATAACGGAAAATATTTTAAGCTTACTACTAATAGCGTTCGCCATAACATCCGCTTGGGCTCAAAATGATAGACCCTCATGGTCCTTTTCATTGGGAAGTATTAATTTATTCGACATACCCAAGTTTCCTAGCGTCGTATTCGATGAGGGTAGTGCGAAAATTCAACGCGAAGTTCATAGCTCAATGACGTCGTTGTTGAGTGATGTTGCCATTGATCCGGATATTATTGAGGATTCGAAATTGAAAACGGTTGGTTGAAATTGATGAGTGTTTTAGAGTGTGTGTGAGAATGTGTGAATGTGAGACTTTTTATTAAAAGTTATTTCTTTGTGTTTCTATAGCCTGATCTGATACGAAAATATGGTTATCCCTCGGAAGTGCATCATGCCATTACCGATGATGGTTATATTTTGGAATTACATCGCATTGCCAATCATGGGGCAATGCCAGTGCTGCTGACCCATGGCCTTTTGGATTCGTCGGCCACATGGGTTATGATGGGTCCCAACAAGGGATTGGGTAAGTAAATTAAATGTGAAATACCATCAAGGAAATGATGCGAAAAAGCGAAGCGAGATACACGCGAATTTATTTAACTGATCCAAGATCCGGATTCCAACATAAACATGGGAATAAAATTGCTGGTCTTCAGAAAAATTAATAACAAAAAATTATACACGGATTTGAAGGCGACATTGTATAAAATAAGACAGTTTATAAGGGTCTAAAAGAAGCGTGGTCCATATCCATAAGAGGCGTGTATTTTTACGAATATTTTTTAAGATCTATAAGAGGCTTGGATATTTTAAAAAATATTTTTCAAGAGTTTTTAAAAGGCGTTGCTTTTTTAAGGTATATTTTTCAAGGTTCTATGAGAAGAGTAATTTTTTTTAGGAATATTTTTTATCAAAGGTTTATTGACCTTTATTTTTAAGAATATTTTTTCAATGATCTCTAAGAGGCGTGGATTCAAGCGTTTATAATAGGCCTGGATTTTTTTATAGAATATATTTATGATTTATAAGAGACGTGGATTTTTTTAAAAAAACATTTTTCAAGGGGCTCTAAAGGGCGTGGGTTTGTTAAAGAATATTTTTTGAAGGGTCTTTAGGAAGCTTGCAAGGGTCTGTGGGGAATTCCTATAATGTCAGAAAAACTAAACATAAAGAATTATACACGGAATTGATGGCGATATAGAATAATAAAGGGCGGAATTTTAAAGATTTTGGGGAAGGATATTCCTTTTGGGTATGCTCGTATATTAAAAAATCAAAAAGGCAATCGCAACGTACGTCAGATTGCTTAGTGTTTTGCTTTTGTCCTTATAATTTTCTGTTTGTAGTTATTTTGAGGAACATCTTGACCATTGAACTCGGCTACTCGAGTGTCGATTTTGTTCCAAGTGAATCCGGCAGTTCTACATAATGTAGAAATGCATTAGTGTTCGTAGATATAAGGATTTCTTAGCAAGGTACATGTGGAAAAGGAGAATGAAAACCTACGAATTTTATGATTGAAAGTTTTGTAGAATATTTTGTCAATATATCTCGTCTTCTTGGATTTAGTTTATGGTACAAAAAGATAGAGATATGAACTCGATATAGAAGGTGGATATGTTTTAGAAAAAAAATCCTTTTTTGATTTGACTGAAGATTATAATGCAATAGCCGCAAATAAAGACGCCAAGTTTATTCTTCATGAACTTTAGACTACTCTTATGAGGTTTTCTATAAAGTAAGATAGCATTAGATTGACAATTTCAGCTATGATCTTCAATAAACGTAAACATTGCGGAACCCTTAAATATGAGAATTTTTTTATTATATTTTTGTGGTTCCCTCAAGAAGTAGTTCATTCTCTAAAGATCCATAAGTGCCAATTTATAGGCCATATCGCTTAGAAAATAAGGGTAAGAATTTGCGGGTGGGACAATGAACCTCCAAAATACAGAAAGTGCGATGAAAACGTCGTCATATGAGGACTATGTCAAACCAAGCCTTTAGTTTGTAAGTTTCCAATTTTTAGGACCAAAAACAGATGTTATTAACTCACTGCTTGATTTTTTAAATATATGTCCTTAGCTCATAGTCCCCGCATTTTTGTTCATTCCTCATAAATCCAGGACTAACGCTTTTATTTCGGAGTTTACCAATTTTTTAGAACCCTGATTTTTTATCAACGCTAGAACTGGGAGTTTCATTACATTTTGTTGAAGTACACGCTAGTTCACGGGTACTTGAAATCCTCGCAACATGTTCAGAGGTCCTTGACTCCACTACTTATTTTAGGAAATCTTTTGAATTTCCATTTAAAAATCACAAATTAGGTTCAGAATTTCAAATTTCGTAAGTTCAGAGGTCCTTGAAAGAGTTAATATCTGGGGTCCATGGAACATTAATTTAAAAAAGCCTTTAGGTTGGTGCTCCCTGAAATCCATGGATTAGGTTCGGTCATTCTTGAAATGCCTACCTAAAAACACTTTGTACTAAATCTCTGAAATTGCTATTAAAAAAAACAAGTCTTAAGTTCGGATGTATTTTAAATACACGCAGTATATTCCTTAATATCCACACATTAAGTTTGTAGGCCCCAGAAATTCAAATTCAGATGTCCATGAAATCTAGGCATTAAATTCGGAGGCCTTTGCAATTCCCTCCTTGGAAATACACACATTGAGTTCGGAGGTATTTGAATTAGGTTCAAAGGCACTTGAAATCTCCACTAAAAACACGCCATTTACACAAAGTATCATCGGAGATTTATAAAGAACATCCGAACTTAGTGCGTGCATAAATTCGGAGGTTTTTCAAATCCAAACTATAAGTTCAAATGTACTTTCAAGAACTAGATCTAGACATTAAATTCGGAGGACTTTGAAATTATCTCATTAAATCCGGAGATCGTTAAATCTACGCATCCTCGAAATCAAGGCAGTAAGATAGGAACTGCTTGAAATTCACACATTAATTTCGAAATTGTCATTTTAATAGCCTATGCTTTAAGTTTGGAGGAGCTTGAAGTAGTCATTTAAGAAACACGCCTTCACTGGACAGGTTTTAAAATTGTCATTAAGAACCCAGCTTTTTGTTCGGAAACTGAAATAGTCATTAAAAAGCTTTAACTTCGTAGGTCCTTGCATTTTTCATTAAAAATACACGTCTTCGGTTTGCTGGTACTTGAAATTGTCAATTAAAAAACCCAAGCCTTAAGTTGGCTGGTAATGCGCTTGAAATTTTATTCAAAAAAATCAAGCCTTCAGTTGGCAGGTCCTTGAATTTTTTTTAACCACGCCTTCAGTTGGCTGGTAATGTCCTTGAAATTTTCATTTCCAAATACCACAACTTGAAATTTTCGAAATTCAGGCATTATGGTCGGAGGCACTTGAGATTCGAAATTTGATTTTTTTTATTAAACTCTTTTTCTGAAGTTTAAAAAAAAATTTAAAAAAATACACGCCTTAAGTAATGAAATCCACGTGCATACATCATCGATGTTTTTAATTAACGCATTTTGTTCTGTGGCCCTTGCAAAAAAATATTCTTTAAAACCCACGCCTATGAAACCACCATTTTCAAAAGCCACGTATCCGAAATTACAAAACCGAAACCGACGGCAGTTAACATTACAAAATTGTTGTCCCTAATCAAAAATTTTGAGATGTTTGTACTCTGGGAATTATAAAATATTACAAACCTGCTAAAACCTGTCCATTCTAGTTGTTTTGTTCTGTGAGGAGTACTTCCATTTTCAATTTGGGGACTTATTTCACACTTCAAGATTTAATTCTTAAAATTCCCCCTAGTAGCAAAATTTAGTGTAGGGTATTGCCAAATTATCCCCCCATAATCTAAAAAAAAATCACCCATTCAGCATTATTTATTATAATTAGGTAAAGGTCAAGCTTATCTGTGGGTCTGCATAAGCCTCTCAAATTCTTGGGAACAAAAACAAACACTTCGATTGACGTATTTTCGCTCGCTTCCTTTCCGCTCAAATTCGCATTACAAAGCAATACTAAATTATCAATTTCATGTTTCTTCCCCCAGCTTATCTGCTCTTCGAAAAAGGTTACGATGTGTGGATGACAAATGTTCGGGGTAATACATATTCGCGAAATCACACCAAGTACACGACGAAGCATGCGGCATTTTGGGACTTTACCTTTCATGAAATGGGCAAATATGATTTACCGGCCAGTATTAATTATATTTTGGATTTGACCTCGCAGAGCCAGTTGCACTACATTGGCCACTCACAGGGTACCATGACCTATTTTATAATGTGCAGTGAGCGACCTGATATGTGTGAGAAGGTTATGCTGATGCAGGCACTGGCCCCAGTGGCCTTTATCAAACATGCCAAGAGTCCGGTGGTGGAATTTTTGGCCTTTTTCCAGGAGCCATTGGCGGTGAGTACTCGGGAAACCCCCCAACTCTATCTTTAAGAAAAAATGAAACTAATCTCCCTCTCTCTTTTTGTTCCACAGATGTTACTCAAACTAATCGGTGCCCATGAATTTTTACCCAGCAATGAATTTATCACTCTCTTCAATCAAATCGTGTGCGATGAAGATTCCTTCACGGAGGAAATTTGTTCCAATGTCATGTTCCTCGTTGCCGGCTTTGATAAGGCACAAATGAACGAAACTATGGTGCCGGTAATTTTGGGCCATGCTCCCGCAGGTGCTGCCACCAAACAAATGCAACATTATGGCCAGTTGAAACGTAGCGGCCAATTCCGTCAATACGATTATGGTTGGATACGTAACCACTGGCGTTATGGTTCCATTAATCCACCAGATTACAAATTGGAAAATGTTCTCACGAAAGTGGCCCTTCATTATTCGTCAAATGATTGGTTAGCCACACCAAAAGATGTGGAAAAGTTACGCCAGCGGTTACCCAATTTGGTGGGGAAATTTTTGGTCAATGATCCGAAATTTAATCATTTAGATTTTGTTTGGGGCATCGATGCAAGAGAGTTGTTGTACAATAAAGTGCTGGCCCTCATGGAGATGACCGAACGGGGTGATTTTAATGATATGTGGGCTTAGAGGTAGAAAATGGCCTCACAATAAAATCTCTACAAACAAATATGGAATGTGGTATTTTTTATATATTTTTATTTTTTAGTAATTTTAAGTTTTGTTAATTATTTTATTTTTTTATAGATAGTAAGGATGCTATAGTGTTTAAGCCATATATAAATAGGAAAAAAATATAAAAATTAATTTTATAAACTAATATTTTTCTCATTTTAATGAAAATAAGCAAGGCATATATCGCTCATTTGCTGCAAGATCGGTATAAATCAAAAATTTGACCTTGCGGAAAATTCGTTTTAAGTTTAACAAGGAACAGTGGAACTTCTACGGATTCATAATCAGTGGTACGAGAGATTCAGCTGGATTTTTGTAGATTCAGCTAAAACAAAAATTCTCCATCATTAAGTGAAAAATCACGATTTTTGATTTATGTCAGTCTTGCAGGAAATGAGCGACATGTCGGCGTCATGTCCAAAAAAAAGTGAAGTCGGAGGTTTTCTAAAATCGATGGTCTGCTCAATGCTCATTTACAGATTTATATTTTTCTTTCGCAAACTACTTGGCAAAATTCATGAGTTGAATTCGTCCTCTACATAAATAGGCAGCACTTATCAGCAATCCGAACATTAATGGGTTGCTTCAGACTTCAACATAAAGGATTCTTATTTAAAAGCATTAATCTAAAGTAAATGCTCGACCAAGTGGGGTTTCTAGTCTATGAAAAAGCCAATTATAGCTACGTCGATCAGATATTACTCCTAGGCCCATTGAAATCGAAAATTTTTGGTGAGAGAGATATACATAATCGAAGTACTAAATTATGTGGCCAAACTCCCGAAATTATATGAGGACCATCCTAAAATGTAAACCGATATCGATCGTTTTGGAGATGGGATTTGCTACCCAAAATACCGAATATTTGGGGGTACCGTTTTAGAGGCTACATGGAAGTCGTTTAACCTTTAAGAACCTGCAATTTCCGCTAGAGAAAGTGCTGTGTACACAGCTACCGTTAAGCTCTAATTTTTTGGGAATCTATATTCCGAGCCAGGATATTTCGCGATATTTGCACACTCCTGCCCGATTAGAGGTCAAATATTCCTCTGCAACATCTTTTCGAATCATGTTTTTTCGGAGTACAAAATTACACCATAATATTCAATTTTTATACCCTACACAACTATGTTGTCAGGGTATTATAGCTTTGTGCAGCCCCAAATGTTTGTAACGCCGCGAAATATTGGCCACCTTTAAGTATACCGATCGTCATATCTCGACTAGCTGAGTCGATCTACACATGTGTGTCCGTCCGTCCGTCCGTCTGTCCATTATAATTTGTAAACACGATACAGGCCACAGTTATGGACCAATCTTCCATAACCCATCATGTAGGATGGGTTCTGGCCAATGAAGACCCCTATTGTTTTTGGAAAAGATCGGTTAATATTTAGGGGATGAAATGGACCAAATACTAAATTTTTGTCGGTTTTTCTGGTCGCTCCAGAGGCCGCAATTATGGCCCAAACACCGCGAATTTTTGCATGGAGAAGGGTATCGGGCCAGAGAAAAAGCATGCATATTTTGATAAAGATCGGTCAATATTTAGCGGGTCAAATGGATGTGGGAGTTACAGTCAAATATTTGCAGGTGCTTACGTATTCAGATATTATTTAGTAACCCATTACCATATTAGAGGGAGAAATATCGCGCTGATGGCTTTGAAATTTTTCATGAAGTTCCAGTTTTGGTCAAGAACAACGCCTACAATTTTCGGTGATGATCAGATTAAAATTTTGGGATGAAATGGACGGAAAACATAATTTTTTGTGTGTTTTCGAGTAGAGTATAATCCGAAAATCACAACACAACCCACCGTGAAGGTAATCTGGACAAGTAATTAGAAGGACTGTACTGAATATTCGAAAAAAGTAAGGAAGAGGTGTTGTTAACCTCTAATCGGACAAGAGGGGGCAAATATCACGAAATATTACTCAGACTCGGAATAAACATCCTCAGAAGGTTAGAGTTCGTGGTAGTTGTGTAGGGTATCGTATGGTCGGCCCCGTCCGTCTATACTGCTCCGCTCACTGGTTTTTTATTTTACAGAGTTTGGGTTAATTTGACCCGATAAATATTGACATAACGAACGGAAGTCACGAAAATAGTAGGTCAGATCGCCTTCCCCATTAAAAATTTGAATGTTCGATTTATATTTGTGGCACCTAGAGCGACAAGAAAACCAGACAAATATAAATTTTCGGTCCAGTTCATATCCGAAATATCGTCTGATCACCATCGTTGGACATGGAAGTTTTTCATTTGACGAGATAAATGTTGACTTAAGAGAATCCGAAAATTCCAACGGTGTTAGAAAGAGTACATGTCTAACTCTCGTATGAACTAGGATTATTGACTTCGCTCAAAGATTAACAAAATGGTGGAGCTTTGAAAATTGTTTTTTGGCAAATCGTCTATTTTTCACCATTTTTCATATCGTGTCCGCCATTCGCAAAAACTCTGATTGGAGAAAAACGCGTTTAAAGTTTGAGAAGCCCTCTTGCTGTCACTTGATGCTAACACAATAAATCGGCTATATCTTCAAAAATTGTTGAGATTTTCACTTAAAAATTTATAGGGACATTCTTGAATTAGTGTAGATTCGAATTAAATCAAAATACACAATAAAATTTTTTAATGGTGGAGAGGGTTTTCCCTCAATGAATGACCATTCAAATTAGTTGCTCAGATCGGCTTCCCCATGGAAAATATTTGATTTTCGAATTCATTTCATCCCTGAAATATCAGCTGATCACAATCGAATGTTATAAAAGTCGAAACCTAATACAAAATTTCTACCCATCAGAGCAACATTTGTACTAGTGTGGTAATGGTAATACTAAACAGAAGACACATGTATGTATTTAAGTAAAACTCCTGCATCCGAGTAGATAGAAGAAAAACAATTGTTGTCAACATAAAGGTCAACCACTCCCCGGATATACTATCAGTTTTTCGGGTCTATGTCCTTCAGAAGTAAATATATACACCATAGAATACAAATCTTGTCATTTCAACACAAAAGTGTGGGTCTATTTAACCCGCTAAATGTTAACCAATCTTCATCAAAGCAGGCAAGCTAATTTCATGGTCTCCTTTCTCTGTATAAAATGATGTTCTGGTCACAACTGTAGCCTCCAGAGCGTCCACAAAAGCAGATAAAAACCAGTGAGCGGAGCAGTATAGTCGGACGGGGCCGACCATACGATACCCTACACAACTACCACGAACTCTAACTTTCTGAGGATGTTTATTCCGAGTCTGAGTAATATTTCGTGATATTTGCCCCCTATTGCCCGATTAGAGGTCAACAACACCTCTTCCTTACTTTTTCGAATATTCAGTACAGTTCTTCTAATTGTCCAGATAATCTGGATAATCTGGTGGGTTGTGTTGTGATTTTCGGATTCGAAAACACACAAAAAATTAAGTTTTCGGTCCATTTCATCCCAAAATTTTAATCTGATCATCACCGAAAATTGTAGGCGTTGTTCTTGACCATAACTGGAACTCCATGAAAAATTTTAAAGCCATCAGCGCGATATTTCCCCCTCTAATGTGGTAATGGGTTACTAAATAATATCTGAATACGTAAGCACCTGTAAATATTTGACTGTAACTCCCAAATCTGAGTAGATACATCACTATATTTGGTATCAATTTAAAGGCCAACTACTCATCTTGGATATGCTATCAACTCCTCGGGTCTACATCCTCCAGGAGTAAATATATATGCCATAGAATACCAATTTTGTCACTTTTCACACAAAAGTCAGTGTCCATTTGACCCGTTAAATATTTACCGATCTTTATCAAAACATGCATGCTTATTATCTGGCCCGATACCCTTCTCCATGCAAAAAATCGCGGTGTTTGGGCCATAATTGCGGCCTCTGGAGCAATCAGAAAAATCGACAAAAATAATGTTTTTGGTCCATTTCATCCACTAAATATTAATCGATCTTTTCCAAAAACAATAGGGGTCTTCATTGGCCAGAACCCGTCCTACATGCAAAATTTCGTGAAGATTGGTCCATAACTGTGGCCTGTATCGTGTTTACAAATTATAATGGATAGACGGACGGACGGACACACATGTCTAGATCGATTCAGCTAGTCGAGATATGACGATCGGTATACTTAAAGGTGGGTCTAGGACCAATATTTCGCGGCGTTACAAACATTTGGGGCTGCACAAAGCTATAATACCCTGACAACATAGTTGTGTAGGGTATAATAATTTTATGGGACACGTTTCATTTACTAAATATTAACCGATTATTTGACCAGAAACCGTCCTAAATGTAAAATTTCGCGATGATTGGTCCATAGTTGTGGTCTGTATTCGAGCTCTCCGGACATTTCCATTGCTTCTTCCTGGAAAACCAAAATCGCTTTAAATTCAGCCCGATCAGTGTATCTTCGTAAATTATAAAAAAACCAACTGACACGGCTTCACAAAAAATCATTGAGGAATTCTTAAGTCCTATGCCGCTACCCGTATGAGCCAGAAATGGTGAGAAGATATTCCATGAAATTATTCTAAAAACAACAAAACGCTTTATTCACGAAAACTATCCAGGGCTTCTAGATTGGCACAGCAACGCGATAAACTTCGTGCCGAAAGTTTGCTGACGACAGAATACCGCAGCTAAGCGCTGAAATAGATGATCTAGTCCTTGAGCATAGGCGCTCTAAATGGTTAGAACGTCTTAACCACTGCAATATAAATTCCGAGCAGCATAAAGAGGCTTTTAGAATAAAAACAATTATCTCCAAACCCAAGCAATGCAAAGTCCTTGGTCCAGACGGCATATCCATGTTCAACACTTCCGTTAGTACTTCAGGCACTATCGTGAAGACATCCAAGACGTCATTCCATCGAATATTTAGCGGGTCAAATTAACTAATTTTTTTTTTTGTGTAAAATAACAAAATTTAAATCTTATGGAGTAAATTTTTACGAGGCCCCGTCCGACTGTACTGCTCCGCTCACTGGTTTTTTATTCGGAAAGACAAAATCCGCAGAATATATTCTGAAATAGTTTAATAGTGTTATTGTGACACCAGAGCAGTATTACCAAATTTCCAATTTGATCAATCATTCCGTATAACTTGTAAATGTTGGACCGACCTACGTCCCCTTTAAAGAGTATGTATGTGTACAGACACGGGACTAAGCTCAGCAGAAAGTTAAAGTCCATTGGATGATTTATAGGTCACATGGTCGGTCCAAACCGACTATACATATTCGCATACTACTTTTTCCAACACTTAGCGCCGAGTGACAGGGTTTGTGGATCGGGTAGTGGAAACGACTAACGCTTGTCTCTGAAATTGTGTATTTGGATCAGTATTTGTGCGTAGACGTGAATGGAATAAGTCTGGGATTTATACAAATTTGTACAAATTGGTATACAGATTATCATTGATATTGGACTGTTTAGAGAAGATATAAGTAGGAAATTTGTACTTAAGTGTACAAAATTTTGTAAATGGTACTAAATTAAGTACAACTGATCTTTGATAAACGAATAGAGCAAAAAATCTGTAGTTTCAGTTTAAACAAATGGTTTTTGAAAATCTGTTGACGTAGAGATATAATACACAGCTATATGGTGTATTTTTTACGTATTTTAGAATTTACTAAAAAAAGATCTGAGGTAATAACAAGTACAAAATTTACTTTAATTTTTTCTATGCTATTGTTTCTATTTTTATAAAATTTTCAAATTTATTGTTAGCAAAATTCTTCCATTAACGAAAATTTGTTGCAATCATTGCATGAATTGAATCAATTTAATACACTCGGCGATACATACATACCTATGTACTCGAATGCACCCCCAAAGAAAATAACGTTTACTTCTTTAGTTTTTGTTTATTATTTTTTATTGCTATCTATTTGGTGGCTATGGGAACAAATTTCATTTTCTGGACTTCGTACTTTGAGTTGACTTTTTCGTTTTTTGTGAGATCTAGCAAAGAAAACGAAAATGATTACCTGTCGTACATTATTATTGTTATTCATATTTTGTATTCGAAATTTTTATTTGTCACACAAGCATGAAGTGTGACAGGCTTATCACGATATTTTATTGAATTATTTCATTCTGTTATCGTATCGGCTTTATTGGTGGTCTACTAGCATTTTGGGGAATGACTAATTATATCTTTTAGATGGAAATTGACCCCTTCGAGATAAGAGTTTCTTTCTTTAATGGATATTTCTTGAATGAAATGTCTTACTCATTAATTTCGCAATACGTCGAAGAAATCTATAAAAATATAGATAACCTATAGCGTGAATATATAACATATACTCAAGGGTGAATTTTTTAAAGAGTATTTTTTAGAATGAAAATATTATAAGAAACTCCGATATAGTCCGCTTTACGAAGACCAACTTTTGGATTATTTCGAATATTTGATTTACAAATGTTCATAATTTTGACACTTTGTGAGGTAGGTACCAAAAGGTGGTGTATAAATTTTTAAAGTTGATCAGGAATTCGGAAGAAATATTGCCATGTGAAAAATTTGATTGAAATATTAAGTTGTGCAAAATTTCTTTCAATTCGGATACTCTGTCTGATGATTTTATAACATTAATTTTCATTAAAAATTCGAACAATTTTGTGGGGGAGGTACCAAAAGGAGAGGATCGATATTCCCATTTTTGGGCTCAAAATATTAGGATTTGTATAGTTTAGATAAAATCGGTAACTCCCTTTGAGAGTTGGCCTACGTGCCACCAAGCCTGCCAGATAGACAGAGGGAGGGACATTTGTAAATCGACTACAAATTGTCTGAAACGCATTTGGTCCAAAGAAAAATGAGATCTAAATCCAGTATTTCGATGAGACACTTGTACCCATATTAGCCACAAAAAAAGTTGTTGCGGATATTTGTGTTAAACAAAAATAATCTAATAGGTCAAGGTCATATTGACCCTCTAACCTTAAAACGTGAAATACTACAGCGATATTTCGACTATTTTCAAAAACACCAAAACGGAATCTAATCGATTTTCAGAGAATAATAAACATTATGACGTAGCCACATATTTTTGTATGCGTCATTTTGTTTGCTTTGTTTTGATAATCTATTTTGATGGTCAGTATTTTATAGCGACTTATCAAGAGTTGTGGTTCCATTACGGAAATAGCTGAACAATAATTAATCAGCTATGACAATTATAATTAATAATTGATATTGCGATTATTGTGGCAAGGTTTAAATCGATTCTAACAGACAAAATTATTTTAAAAATCCACGCCTTATAAAGGTGCTGAAAAAAATTATTTTAAAAATCCACGCCTTATAAAGGTGCCGAAAAAAATTATTTTAAAAATCCACGCCTTATAAAGGTGCCGAAAAAAATTATTTTAAAAATCCACGCCTTATAAAGGTGGCGGAAAAAAATATTTTAAAAATCCACGCCATATAAAGGTGCAGGAAAAAATTAGTTTAAAAATCCACGCCATATAATGGTGCCGAAAAAAATTATTTTAAAAATCCACGCCTTATAAAGGTACCGGAAAAAATTATTTTAAAAATCCACGCCTTATAAAGTTGCCGAAAAAATTATTTTTAAAAATCCACGCCTTATAAAGGTGCCGAAAAAAATTATTTTAAAAATCCACGCCTTATAAAGGTGCCGAAAAAAATTATTTTAAAAATCCACGCCTTATAAAGGTGCCGAAAAAAATTATTTTAAAAATCCACGCCTTACAAAGGTGCCGCAAAAAATTATTTTAAAAATCCACGCCTTATAAAGGTGCCGGAAAATATTATTTTAAGTATCCACGCATTATAATGATCCCGGAAAGAAATTATTTAAAAAACCCGCGACATATAAAGGTCGCGGTTCTTTTTAATTATGATCAATTAAATCTCTACTTTACGATGTTGATTTTGACCCACCGAAGAAGACAATATTCGAATTCCCTAAAATATAAATTAATAATTTTATTGCCACTTTTGTGTGTCTACTTCCCTACAATTTTCCCTGCTGTTGTTGTTAACGATAATTATTTTCCGATCATAACGACAAGACTTCATAAATTTCCAGAGAATACAATTTAAACACAGTCTCAAGTGTATAGTTTAACGATCAATGAACCCGCATTGATTGGTCCGGCCCTCTAACATATGCCACCGCCACTAAAGAGACAAACGCGACAGACAGACAAACACACACTCACGTGTCGTCAAACCTCAAGAAAAACTAACTGAAAATCTCACCATCTGTCATGTGTGTGCGAGTGTATGTGTGAAATTAAAAAAAAAATTAAGAGAAACACTTAACGAGTCTCATCTCTTGACACTCAGCCAAATGGCAACAATTGGTGTGATATTGAGACAGTAGAGGCCTGGCAGAGCATCCACCAGTAGTACCGAACAAAAATGGGTGTGTTTTTATTTTGAGAAGCTGTGTGTGTAATAACAACCGAGTGATAATTCTAATCACAACAGAAGGTCAAATTGTTTACTCTGTTTTGTTTGGTTTGGTGCTATTCCAAAAACACGAAAATCGAAAACAACGCCAAGCAACAAACAAAGATTAGAGGAGAGTGGAAAAATGTGACATCCAAACCGCTACTGAGGGTGAACTTGATAACCGCTTAAAATCAATATTTTGTTTTGAAAATCCCACAGAAATGTAAATATTTTTATAATACAGGAGATTTCAATATTTGAAGGTTCTTCTTTTAAAGAAAACCAAATATTTTGATGGAATTGAAAAATTTGAATAGAAAAATATTTTAATTTTTGAAATTGATAATGGATTTGGATTGGTTTGAATTAAAATCACAAATATGTACACACACAAATATAAATCCACGCCTTGTATAGGACCTTAAAAATATTCCTTTAATAAATCCACGCCTTGTATAGGTCCTTAAAAATATTCCTTTAATAAATCCACGCCTTGTATAGGTCCTTAAAAATATTCCTTTAATAAATCCACGCCTTGTATAGGTCCTTAAAAATATTCCTTTAATAAATCCACGCCTTGTATAGGTCCTTAAAAATATTCCTTTAATAAATCCACGCCTTGTATAGGTCCTTAAAAATATTCCTTTAATAAATCCACGCCTTGTATAGGTCCTTAAAAATATTCCTTTAATAAATCCCCGCCTTGTATAGGTCCCTAAAAATATTCCTTTAATAAATCCCCGCCTTGTATAGGTCCCTAAAAATATTCCTTTAATAAATCCACGCCTTGTATAGGTCCCTAAAAATATTCCTTTAATAAATCCACGCCTTGTATAGGTCCCTAAAAATATTCCTTTAATAAATCCACGCCTTGTATAGGTCCCTAAAAATATTCCTTTAATAAATCCACGCCTTGTATAGGTCCCTAAAAATATTCCTTTAATAAATCCACGCCTTGTATAGGTCCCTAAAAATATTCCTTTAATAAATCCACGCCTTGTATAGGTCCCTAAAAATATTCCTTTAATAAATCCACGCCTTGTATAGGTCCCTAAAA
>NW_026873990.1:0-15362 GCF_032173495.1 Musca vetustissima | reverse complement strand
AAATAGGGTTGTCTGAAAAATCCAAGGCTCTAACGGCGTTCACGGATACCAGGTCGTCCGTTGTATCAGTTCGTCGTGATGCCTTTTGGTCTGTGCAACGCACCCCAAACCATGTGCCGCCTAATGGATCAAATCATACCGCCGGACCTTAAGCATTGCGTCTTCGGATACCTCGACGACCTGGTAATCATATCTGAAGACTTCGCTACCCACATCTCCATATTGGTTAGAATCGCTGAAGAGTTTAGGAAGGCAAATCTCACTCTCAACATTGACAAATGTCAATTCTGCGTTACCCAGGTAAAGTACCTCGGGTACGTTATTGGTAATGGGGGTATACAAACTGACCCCGAGAAAGTAGCATCCATAACCAATTGGCCTACACCTAAAACGATCAAGCAAGTGCGAGGTTTCCTAGGCTTGGCTGGGTGGTACAGGCGCTTTATTGAAAATTTCGCTACACTAACATTTTCCATCACCGAGACCTTGTCGTCTAAAAGGAAATTTAATTGGACAAAAGAAGCCCAATCTTCATTTGAAGAAGTCAAAAAGCGCCTGACCACCGCCCCAGTTCTAGCTAACCCCGACTTCCATAAAAAATTTTATCTACATTGCGACGCTTCCGATTTTGGAATCGGAGCGGTGCTTGTCCAAATCGACGATGAAGGACTAGAGTTCATGCCAAAAAACTAAACACCTCTCAACGCAATTACAGCGTTACTGAAGTGTTTAGCGGCGGTAGGCCATAAAGCGGTTTCGTTGCTACTTAGAGTTCGGACCACTCTTCTTTCAGTGGCTTATGAAACAACCAGACCTAACTGGTAGATTAGCCCGTTGGGTATTTAAATTACAACCCTATTCTTTCACTATAAGCCACAGAAAGGGAAGAGATCACATAGTGCCGGACGCTCTGTCGAGAATTCCTAATCCTGAGGTATCTGCTTTGGAATCCGTGGAACCGGAAATAGATTTAACTTCCAGCTGCTTTGACGACCCCGACTATACCCACCTAAAGGATAAGGTTAATGAAAATGTACAAAAATATCCAGATATAAAAATCCTGGATAAGTTTGTATATATAAGAACTGAACATTATTCGGGAGACCCGACCGAAGAAGAAAAAGCTTGGAAACTATGGGTGCCGATTAATTTGCGACAATCCGTAATATCCAGAGCACATACTTCTCCAATAACCGCCCATGGAGGAATGGGTAAAACTATCGAACTAATTCGTAGGAACTTTTACTGGCCTGGGTTACTAACCGATGTTCGAAAATATGTGGAGCAGTGTGATGTATGCAAAGGGTCCAAACATCCAAATACAGTCCTCCGTCCCGAAATGGGGAAAACTGTACCAGTTGTCCGACCTTTCCAACGCATATATGTCGATATTCTAGGACCTTATCCTAGATCGAAGAATGGCTATATTGGCTTATTTATTGTGTTGGACCATCTAACCAAATTTCATTGGTTATGTCCACTGAAAAGATTTTCTTCAAAGCCGATTCAAGAATTCCTACTAAAAGACATTTTTCATGTTTACGGCGTACCCGAACATCTAGTGAGCGATAACGGTTCCCAATTTAAATCGAACGAGTTCAACGCTTTCCTCACCAAACTTGGAATAACGCACGTGTATACGGCATTATACTCCCCACAAGCAAACGCGTCGGAAAGGGTGAATCGTTCGATTATCGCGGGAATCCGTTCTTATTTAAAAAGTGACCACAAAATGTGGGACGAGCATATAAGCTCAATAAGTTGTGCCCTAAGGAATTCCCTTCACACTACCATTAAATGTTCGCCTTATTTTGCCACTTTTGGTATACACATGATGACTCATGGCGAATCCTATCGTCTCTTAAGAAACATTCAACTTTTAGATGAACCGTCGGTATCCTTAAATAGAGAAGATCAATTGGCTATTATAAGAAAAGAACTGAGGAAAAACATACTGGCTGCCCATGATGTCAATAAAAGGCATTACGATCTTCGAGCCCGACCAACCTCCTATAACGAGGGTCAAACGGTTTACCGCCGTAACTTTGCTCAGAGCAATGCTGCAAACCAATTTAATGCCAAGTTAGCACCGGTTTTTATTAAAGCTACAGTCCTATCGAAAATTGGAAATAATTACTACAAACTGCGAGATGAAGAAACTGGCGCTACTGGTACGTATCATGGCAAAGATATACGTTCTTAAAAATTGTATCTCCTGTTAATATGTTTATAAATTTATAAATATTACCAGGTTTGTAATATTGAGATGTTACTGTTCATTCATTGGTAACAGTAAGATGTCAATAACATCAGTAGCTATGTTACTAACAGAAAGTTTCGTGATGATGTTACAAGTATTCTCCATCTCCCTGTTACATATTCGCTGTAAGCTGAGATAGTTCTAAAAATAGTAACCGCTGGCAAATTACAATGTAATATTCTTGTTCTTCCCACTCACAACCACAACAACGATAGGCAAACGGACGGACGTTAGACGCGCATACCCGAGGTTCGAGGTTCAATCCTCACTTCACTCTTAATATTTTTTTATTATCTGGAAACCATTGGTTTTTTTTGTAAAAGGGCATTCATAGATGGACACTAAGCAAAATTGATAGATGATATATAATGTGTATGTTAATTCATTGCTATTCTTTTCCCAGCGTTTTCGATAAATAATAATGCTGCATTGAAGAAGACCATTGGGTACCGCAAGCTGCAAATTGTGTGACCTATACGTCTTTATGATGTTACACCTCTGCTAACTTCCTCTGTCGCTCAGGCCAACCTAATTGGTTGATGAAGTGTACTAAAACATGATCCGATTATTTAAGCCTATCTTCACTGTAAGTCGGAGTGGGGGGATGCATAAGGCAAGTCACGTTATTTTGCAGCCACATTTTTCTGTTGTATGGCTGAGCGGTATTGCGTTTCGTCGTTTCTTGTAGCTACTGACTAGTGGTGAATTTGTTTTAACATTTTGCCTTTGTGGTTTCCTAATCGATTGACAGAGTATCATGATTCTTTTACATTTCAAATCCCGAGCTGAGCAATACATACAGCAGTGATAACATTTAGAGGAACAAAATACATATTATCACAGTAAAATTAATTTTTAAACTAAAATTTACTAAATAACAACTCCGTACAAGAAGTGTGTCACCTTTTATTCGATCTATATTAAAAGTGAATAAAAAAAAAAAATTTGGAAGGTAAATATTGATTGCCAGAAATATAAAATAAATCAGTGTTAGATAACTGGCTGTATTTCTTTTAGACCCATAGCCAATCACGTTTTGCAAAGTTGCCGAATGCGACTCCACTTAGGAGATATCTGGAACCTGCATAAAATTGGCGGTTACGCCATTTTGAGGGCTTCCAACGTGATACATAATTCAGCTTGTGAACTTTAAAACTTTGACATGGTGGTCATTCTACGGGTCGCATTATAGCGATCTTTACACTTGGTGGATGTCTAACATAGTATTTTAATGTTGCTATCAAGAAGCCACCTCTATCCTCACCAATCAATCATCAGAATATCATACGGAAAACTGACCCAAACAAATTAATCTGCATGTGATTTTACCGTAAATTTGGGGCCCTCTTCAAAACTCATCGCACATTTATTAAAGTGTTCCACAAACCTACTATTTATGATTAACAAGGCGGTCATCTATTATTAATTTAACTGTGGATATCTCTCTTATGCAGCCAGACATCATAAGCATAAAATTGGTTTAGCAAAGGTTACAGTGGATAAAGTTCAAGCTAAAGAATAAGTATATATTTCCGATCTAACGATAACCTTACTAACTAAAATTTAAGTAACCCTATCATTTGTGTGGTATCCTGATCTTCAAGGCCTTACATAACCTAGTTCAATCTGATCGTGATTAGCACTGAATCATGAATGTTACATAATTATTATCCACTATTAAGTTTAAAGAAAGATGTTACTATAGTAACCCAACAATGATTTAATAGAACCAATAATTGAAATACCACAATTACCACATATTCTCTAAATTAATTTCAAGTTTCAAAAATTTATAAATATTGTCTAGAGTAAAAATTAATTAAAACTAGAATTATTCGTCAATGTAAAACATAACTTTACCAATGTCGCATATATTGAAGTCTATTTAAAGAGATAAAAAAGATCAAGATGAATTATAGCTCTCATTTTAATTTAAATTACAAAAATAATGAAGTCATGAATATCTTATTGTTTACCCCGTTACAATATGTTAGCCTTAGCTTTTTACATTATTAAAGTTATGTTTCACAGTTATGAAACCAACATATATGATGTTTGATTCGAACATATCTGATTATACATAAGCTACTGAAGTAACAGAGATTTATAATAAACGCTGTTATCTACAGCAAGTTGTTAACATGAACGCTTAAGAAGTTTTTGTTCTTACAGGGGAATGTAAGTAGTGGGAATGATATTTACATAGACATGTTAGGGATCTTTTTAACAGTGCCAGGCCAAAAGATCATGGTAGGGTTAGGGTTTAGAGGCCATAGGATCAATAAACACCTCTCAACGCAATTACAGCGTTACTGAGAGAGAGTGTTTAGCGGCGGTTGAGGCCATAAAGCGGTTTCGTTGCTACTTAGAGTTGCAAGACTTTGAAGTAGTAACGGACCACTCTTCTCTTCAGTGGCTTATGAAACAACCAGACCTAACTGGTAGATTAGCCCGTTGGGTATTTAAAGTACAACCCTATTCTTTCACTATAAGCCACAGAAAGGGAAGAGATCACATAGTGCCAGACGCTCTGTCGAGAATTCCTAATCCTGAGGTATCTGCTTTGGAATCCGTGGAACCGGAAATAGATTTAACTTCCTGCTGCTTTGACGACCCCGACTATACCCACCTAAAGGATAAGGTTAATGAAAATGTACAAAAATATCCAGATATAAAAATCCTGGATAAGTTTGTATATATAAGAACTGAACATTATTCGGGAGACCCGACCGAAGAAGAAAAAGCTTGGAAACTATGGGTGCCGCTTAATTTGCGACAATCCGTAATATCCAGAGCACATACTTCTCCAATAACCGCCCATGGAGGAATGGGTAAAACTATCGAACTAATTCGTAGGAACTTTTACTGGCCTGGGTTACTAACTGATGTTCGAAAATATGTAGAGCAGTGTGATGTATGCAAAGGGTCCAAACATCCAAATACAGTCCTCCGTCCCGAAATGGGGAAAACTGTACCAGTTGTCCGACCTTTCCAACGCATATATGTCGATATTCTAGGACCTTATCCTAGATCGAAGAATGGCTATATTGGCTTATTTATTGTGTTGGACCATCTAACCAAATTTCATTGGTTATGTCCACTGAAAAGATTTTCTTCAAAGCCGATTCAAGAATTCCTACTAAAAGACATTTTTCATGTTTACGGCGTACCCGAACATCTAGTGAGCGATAACGGTTCCCAATTTAAATCGAACGAGTTCAACGCTTTCCTCACCAAACTTGGAATAACGCACGTGTATACGGCATTATACTCCCCACAAGCAAACGCGTCGGAAAGGGTGAATCGTTCGATTATCGCGGGAATCCGTTCTTATTTAAAAAGTGACCACAAAATGTGGGACGAGCATATAAGCTCAATAAGTTGTGCCCTAAGGAATTCCCTTCACACTACCATTAAATGTTCGCCTTATTTTGCCACTTTTGGTATACACATGATGACTCATGGCGAATCCTATCGTCTCTTAAGAAACATTCAACTTTTAGATGAACCGTCGGTATCCTTAAATAGAGAAGATCAATTGGCTATTATAAGAAAAGAACTGAGGAAAAACATACTGGCTGCCCATGATGTCAATAAAAGGCATTACGATCTTCGAGCCCGACCAACCTCCTATAACGAGGGTCAAACGGTTTACCGCCGTAACTTTGCTCAGAGCAATGCTGCAAACCAATTTAATGCCAAGTTAGCACCGGTTTTTATTAAAGCTACAGTCCTATCGAAAATTGGAAATAATTACTACAAACTGCGAGATGAAGAAACTGGCGCTACTGGTACGTATCATGGCAAAGATATACGTTCTTAAAAATTGTATCTCCTGTTAATATGTTTATAAATTTATAAATATTACCAGGTTTGTAATATTGAGATGTTACTGTTCATTCATTGGTAACAGTAAGATGTCAATGACATCAGTAGCTATGTTACTAACAGAAAGTTTCGTGATGATGTTACAAGTATTCTCCATCTCCCTGTTACATATTCGCTGTAAGCTGAGATAGTTCTAAAAATAGTAACCGCTGGCAAATTACAATGTAATATTCTTGTTCTTCCCACTCACAACCACAACAACGATAGGCAAACGGACGGACGTTAGACGCGCATACCCGAGGTTCGAGGTTCAATCCTCACTTCACTCTTAATATTTTTTTATTATCTGGAAACCATTGGTTTTTTTTGTAAAAGGGCATTCATAGATGGACACTAAGCAAAATTGATAGATGATATATAATGTGTATGTTAATTCATTGCTATTCTTTTCCCAGCGTTTTCGATAAATAATAATGCTGCATTGAAGAAGACCATTGGGTACCGCAAGCTGCAAATTGTGTGACCTATACGTCTTTATGATGTTACACCTCTGCTAACTTCCTCTGTCGCTCAGGCCAACCTAATTGGTTGATGAAGTGTACTAAAACATGATCCGATTATTTAAGCCTATCTTCACTGTAAGTCGGAGTGGGGGGATGCATAAGGCAAGTCACGTTATTTTGCAGCCACATTTTTCTGTTGTATGGCTGAGCGGTATTGCGTTTCGTCGTTTCTTGTAGCTACTGACTAGTGGTGAATTTGTTTTAACATTTTGCCTTTGTGGTTTCCTAATCGATTGACAGAGTATCATGATTCTTTTACATTTCAAATCCCGAGCTGAGCAATACATACAGCAGTGATAACATTTAGAGGAACAAAATACATATTATCACAGTAAAATTAATTTTTAAACTAAAATTTACTAAATAACAACTCCGTACAAGAAGTGTGTCACCTTTTATTCGATCTATATTAAAAGTGAATAAAAAAAAATTTGGAAGGTAAATATTGATTGCCAGAAATATAAAAAAAAATCAGTGTTAGATAACTGGCTGTATTTCTTTTAGACCCATAGCCAATCACGTTTTGCAAAGTTGCCGAATGCGACTCCACTTAGGAGATATCTGGAACCTGCATAAAATTGGCGGTTACGCCATTTTGAGGGCTTCCAACGTGATACATAATTCAGCTTGTGAACTTTAAAACTTTGACATGGTGGTCATTCTACGGGTCGCATTATAGCGATCTTTACACTTGGTGGATGTCTAACATAGTATTTTAATGTTGCTATCAAGAAGCCACCTCTATCCTCACCAATCAATCATCAGAATATCATACGGAAAACTGACCCAAACAAATTAATCTGCATGTGATTTTACCGTAAATTTGGGGCCCTCTTCAAAACTCATCGCACATTTATTAAAGTGTTCCACAAACCTACTATTTATGATTAACAAGGCGGTCATCTATTATTAATTTAACTGTGGATATCTCTCTTATGCAGCCAGACATCATAAGCATAAAATTGGTTTAGCAAAGGTTACAGTGGATAAAGTTCAAGCTAAAGAATAAGTATATATTTCCGATCTAACGATAACCTTACTAACTAAAATTTAAGTAACCCTATCATTTGTGTGGTATCCTGATCTTCAAGGCCTTGACGACAGCAGCACCCCAATCGATCTTCCGGTAAGTGGAAACTTTTCCATATGAAAATCTGAAATATAAAAGTTCTTTTGGCTTGAATATGTTTTTTTTTTTTTTTTGACATCGGTGAAACCTTTGCTATATTTTTTTTTTTGTTTCATAAATCAGTGCTTTTATCCCTCAGATTTGTAGATTATGTAATAAAAAAATTGTTCATTTCGGCAGTGTGAGAGTATATCAAAAAGCAATTAAAAATCTGCCAAAATTTAACCTAAACTCAAATTTACATAACCTAGTTCAATCTGATCGTGATTAGCACTGAATCATGAATGGTACATAATTATTATCCACTATTAAGTTTAAAGAAAGATGTTACTATAGTAACCCAACAATGATTTAATAGAACCAATAATTGAAATACCACAATTACCACATATTCTCTAAATTAATTTCAAGTTTCAAAAATTTATAAATATTGTCTAGAGTAAAAATTAATTAAAACTAGAATTATTCGTCAATGTAAAACATAACTTTACCAATGTCGCATATATTGAAGTCTATTTAAAGAGATAATAAAAGATCAAAATGAATTATAGCTCTCATTTTATTTTAAATTACAAAAATAATGAAGTCATGAATATCTTATTGTTTACCCCGTTACAATATGTTAGCCTTAGCTTTTTACATTATTAAAGTTATGTTTCACAGTTATGAAACCAACATATATGATGTTTGATTCGAACATATCTGATTATACATAAGCTACTGAAGTAACAGAGATTTATAATAAACGCTGTTATCTACAGCAAGTTGTTAACATGAACGCTTAAGAAGTTTTTGTTCTTACAGGGGAATGTAAGTAGTGGGAATGATATTTACATATACATGTTAGGGATCTTTTTAACAGTGCCAGGCCAAAAGATCATGGTAGGGTTAGGGTTTAGAGGCCATAGGATCAATAAACAACCGATCCTCTCATTATTTTATTGAGATATTTGTGATTGTTAGTTTTGCAGTTTTGTTTTGTTTTATAAGCATCCAATCAGGGGTTTTGATTTATTTGTTGGATAGCTCTGGACCTATAGAGTAGTTTCAGATTTTATATTTATTTTTTTTTAATATTTGCATATCATGGGAGTCTAAAATAAATTTTGTTTATGTTCTGATTGTATTTTTTATGTTTAGAAGGACAAGAACCCACCCCTTAACCGACTGTAAGCTAGTATCAATGGCTCCCGCTGTCTCTTCTAAATACACAAAAAACTTTGAATCTTAACACCGCACAATACAGTCATTGTTTCAAATGCTAGTTGGTATCATGCAGAACTCAAATAGAAATTAAATATTCAAATTGACTCGTTTGAACATTACACATATTTTACATCCAATTCGTCAAAAATCCTAAAAATTCCGAAACCTATGCGAGGACCATTACGTGGGTTGCAAGTTTATTTTTCATCCTTCTAGAACCAAGAAAAGCGAATAAAACCTTTAACCAAACATGAGGCCGAATGCCAAATTACAGCCTCTTCTGTTAAAAAGTATGGCTACAACGTTCAAAGTAACGAACATTCTCCTTGTCATTTTCACTTCAACTCGTCCATTTCTTACTTCACTGACACCAATACTAAAAAATTACTTAATTTAAAAATGGATTGAAAAAAACTCAACCCACGACTTTCTAGACTCAATTCGGTACGCTATCCGGAATCCGACGAACAGTAGAAGTTTGGTGCATTATTCACAGGAAACCGGACGAAATTATATATAGGTTAGAGGTCTAGGTTCTGTTAAATTAGTTAGGAGGGTAGACGGGGCTGCACACTCCTCAATAACCCACGTTTACGTCAGGTAGAATTCAAGATTGCTTGACAATTAAACCCAATCGACAACCATCGGTCCCCTGTCACCTTTGATTAAATTCAATGCAAGAGACCTCACGGCACTCTCGGCGACAAATGTAACTATATCTGGAAATATAGGGTAACATAGAAAAGATGTATAACTCAGTGCGTCACCTTTAAAAAATGTCTTCGGATATGGCGATGGAAAGCTGGAAATATTGTAGAGTATTGTGTCTTAGGAGAGGAATTTGTTACCTCGTAATTACGAACACTTTTTAAGAAAATCATTCAAATTCACCAAATATACAATTTATGGAGAAAGCTCAAGCACAAAAAAGTAAATTAAATTTATTATTTTTTTAAATGTTAAGGGGACCCCCCCCCATTCTCGGGGTCAAAAATTTTGTTGATATAATTCGAATCTACACTGATTACAGAATGTCTCTACAAAATTTCAAGTGAAAATCTCAAGAACTCTTGAAGTTATAGCCGATTTATTGTGTCAGCATCAAGTGACGGCTGAAGGGCTTCTCAAACTTTAAACGCGTTTTTCTCTAAACATTTTTTTGCGAATGGCGGGCACGATAACTCAAAAACTAATAATCCAATCGGTTCCAAATTTTGCAACGTTTCTCTGGGAGTGTATAGCTCTCGTATGAACTAGGATAAAGCCAATCGGTGAAGATCTTCCTTATTTTTTAACTTGGTTCTTGGTAAAAAATCGGCGATTTTCCAAAAATATTTTTTCAAAGGTCCACCATTTTGTTAATTTTAGAGCGAAGTCAATAATCCTAGTTCATACGAGAGCCAGACATGTACTCTTTCTAACACCGTTGGAATTTTCGGATTCCGATGTTGCAGTGAGGAGTTATCATGCCCGCCATCAAAAATAAGGACTTTTCTTTAATTACAAAAAACAACAACAAAACAATAACAAAAATTTTTTGTAAATTATTTTTCTTCTCTTTTAAATCTTCAATTATATATGTGCAAAGTTACAAACCTTAACTAGCATTTGTATTCATTTACCAGCCCATTGAAAATCTTGAAAAATTAAAATCGAGAATGGGGGGGTTCCCTTAAATAATAATAATAATACGAGTTGTGTGCTATGTTTTAGATTAAATTTCAATACCACCACACTGTGGTACAGGGTATTATGCCTTTGTGCATATGTTTGTAACAGGCAAAAGGAAACGAGATAGACACATGGTTCCTTTTGAGAATATGCATAGAATCACTTTCTGAGTCGATTTACGTATGTCCGTCCGTCTGTCCGTACGTCCATGTATTTTTGTGAACAAAGTACAGGTCGCATTTATGATCCGATTTTGATGAAATTTGGCATAGGTCACTTATTTGGCCCAAGGACGAACTCTATTGAAATTGGGAAAAATCGGTTGAGATTTAGATATAGCTCCCATATATTTGTTCGTTCGATTGAATGTAAATAGTGCACCAAAGCCCCTATATATCATTAGATTTGCCTGAAATTTGGCACAGGGTAATGAATTAGATCTAGAATAATGTGTGCTGAGTTTCCTGAAAATCGGTTTAGATTTAGATATAGCTCCTATATATATTTTCGTCCGATTTAATGTAAATGACCCAGCAAAGTCCCTATATATCTTTCGATTTGCACGAAATTTAGCATATCGTATTCAATTCAGTCTAGAATGATGTGTGCTAAGTTTCGTGAAAATTGGTTCAGATTTAGATATAGCTCCCATATATAGTTATGTCCGATTTTACGTAAATGGTGCACCAAAGTCCTCATTCGATTTGCACGAAATTTGACAGAGCGTTCTGTATTAAGTGCAGAATTATGTAAATGGTGCAGCGAAGTCCCATATATCTTTCGATTTGCACATTTGGCATAGCCTATTGAATTAAGTCTACAATGATGTGTACACCTCCTATATATATTTTCGTCCGATTTTAAGTAAATTGCGCACTAGAGAACCATAACAAAGCCGATTGACACAACGTACTGAAGTTAATATAAATTAATATCTGGCAGGTTTGCTGGAAATCGGTTCTGATTTAGATATATCGTAGCTTTCATATATCAATTGGTGTCTGATTGAGATAAAATTGTAAGCAGTGCAGCATACCGAATAGCGTGTGTCAAGTTTGCTTTAAATCGATTTACACAAATCTGCCCCACTATGCGCACTCTAAACTCTAAACTTATCCAAATGAATTAAAATTTAGCATAGGTTCCAGAAAGACATAAAAATCACATATTTAAGTTCGTTTAATTTCGTGTCAAAATTCCTTCAAAAAGTCGACGTCTTTTCTGATACATATGTAGAATGTACCCAATGTGGTGAAGGGTATCATATACTCGGCCCAGTCCGACTGTACTACTTTCCTTACTGGTTTTCTACAGTTTTTTGTTGTGGCATTTTTATACCCTACATAACTATGTTGTCAGGGTATTATAGCTTTGTGCAGCCCCAAAAGTTTGTAACGCCGCGAAATATTGGTCCTAGACCCACCTTTAAGTATACCGATCGTCATATCTCGACTAGCTGAGTCGATCTAGACATGTGTGTCAATGTGTACAATGATGTGTACACCTCCTATATATATTTTCGTCCGATTTTAAGTAAATTGCGCACTAGAGAACCATAACAAAGCCGATTGACACAACGTACTGAAGTTAATATAAATTAATATCTGGCAGGTTTGCTGGAAATCGGTTCTGATTTAGATATATCGTAGCTTTCATATATCAATTGGTGTCTGATTGAGATAAAATTGTAAGCAGTGCAGCATACCGAATAGCGTGTGTCAAGTTTGCTTTAAATCGATTTACACAAATCTGCCCCACTATGCGCACTCTAAACTCTAAACTTATCCAAATGAATTAAAATTTAGCATAGGTTCCAGAAAGACATAAAAATCACATATTTAAGTTCGTTTAATTTCGTGTCAAAATTCCTTCAAAAAGTCGACGTCTTTTCTGATACATATGTAGAATGTACCCAATGTGGTGAAGGGTATCATATACTCGGCCCAGTCCGACTGTACTACTTTCCTTACTGGTTTTCTACAGTTTTTTGTTGTGGCATTTTTATACCCTACACAACTATGTTGTCAGGGTATTATAGCTTTGTGCAGCCCCAAAAGTTTGTAACGCCGCGAAATATTGGTCCTAGACCCACCTTTAAGTATACCGATCGTCATATCTCGACTAGCTGAGTCGATCTAGACATGTGTGTCCGTCCGTCCGTCTGTCCATTATAATTTGTAAACACGATACAGGCCACAGTTATGGACCAATCTTCACGAAATTTTGCATGTAGAATGGGTTCTGGCCAATGAAGACCCCTATTGTTTTTGGAAAAGATCGGTTAATATTTAGGGGATGAAATGGACCAAAAACTTTATTTTTGTCTGATTTTCTGGTCGCTCCAGAGGCCGCAATTATGGCCCAAACACCGCGAATTTTTGCATGGAGAATGGGATCGGGCCAAAGAATAAGCATGCCTGTTTTAATAAAGATCGGTGTAGAAGAGTCCTCTTTGACTGTCAATGAAACAGATCCAACGTTTTGCGCCAATGTAACACACCTATCGTAGGGCGTCACTGAAACAGGCCTCTCGTTGGGCGTCAATGTAGAAGACCTTTCGTTGAGCGATGAAACGTTGGGCTGCAATACCTTGCTACGCAATTTGTAGCGATTCATAAATGAATACACGACTTGATTGTTTTTAAAGACCGACTTTATTACTATTCAGCGCAACCTTATCAGATGGATACTGCAATGTATCGTGTTTGAATGGAGATTGCGGAATGAGTTGGTTTAGGGTATTTATTCTTACTCTGAGCAATCTTATCAGATGGATACGATGTATCGTGTTTGAATGGAGATTGCTTAATGAGCGACTTCTAGTATTTCCTTCGCTCTTTTATACCCTTTTCTGGGTTACAAAATATGTTAATCGTTATCGATAACATTCTTAAAAGATCGATAAGATTCTAAGATTATTTACATTGTTGTAGTTACATTATAAATTCAAACTAGAGTTGCATTTATAGACTTAAATCTAGTTGGATAAATAAGGTAAATGAGGTTTACATCAATTCATAGTTTGTTTTAGAATAGTGGATTGCTTCAGTCTCCCCCTCGGATGCTGATGGCGTCCCGACGAAGCATCCGCAGTAGAAGGTTGTTGAATGGGATAATGACTATGATGTCCTATTTCTTTCTGTGGAATGAAGATGGCGTTCGAGTATTCATCCTGGTCTTGTGGGAGTTGATTAGAATCGATAGTCATGGGCTCTGACATCTAATGAAAACGCCTGCATTTCCAACGGGTTGGTGAAGGAATGTTTCTTTCTTGGCTCATCTTCATAATACCAATATCGTTGTGCCATATTAAGGTTAATGTCAGATTGTTCCATGAAATCCGTTCCAATTAGAGTGCGATTCTTAGTGGCGTGGTAAACAAACAAAGCGGTTTTCCTCCTTTTGCCACCAATCACAACGTCGCATATCGTCGATTCCACGACCCAGGTTCCGTGAGGAACCATAGCTAGACATACATCTGCTTGTATATGTTGGAACTGGCATCCATTTTCCTTTAATATTTTCGTGAGGTTTATACTGGCAACGCTGATCTTTGCTCCCGTATCGAATACTGCTTCTCCAAGCAAACCAAATATTTCTACGTGTGTTGTAGGAAGATTTCGTCCAATCATCTCAGTGGCAATTGTGTTAAATGTCAACGGCTGAGGGCTATTTTGATTGCTGTTGGTACATGTTGCACAATTTGATCTGTACACCCCAGGCGCTCCACATCCATAGCACGCTATTGTTGGTGTTCTCTTCTGCTGAACATTTTGGGTTTGATTTTGCTTTGGCTGTTGGTTTTGTTGATTTTGATTTGGCTGTACCTGTGTTTGTTGGTTTTGCTGCTGCTGCTCTCGTGCTTGTTGTTTTTTCAATTTCATGCACTCATCTTTTGTGTGCCCAGGCTTACGGCAGAAACGGCAGCGCACAGTTGCTTGCTCTATTTTTGGCCTCTCGCTTGTGTGTGCTTCGAGCAACGTCAACTCAGCTTCTCTGCAGGTAGACAGCAATTCCTCAAATGTGCTTACATTTTCTCGGCGCACACGCTCTCTAATGCTTGCGTTGAGCAAAGCAAAAACAATATTCAGCTGTACCTCTTCAGACACAGGGCATGCCAGCTGTGCAAACAACAACCTTTTTTGACAAACAAAACTGTCTGTGTGTTCATTTTGTTGTTGTTTTGTGTCAAAAATATTCCCAAAAATGCGCCAATCAGGTAATGGTGGCGAAAATGTTTTTTTGATTAGTTTTATGGCCTCTGCAAATGTGGTGACGGTGTGTTTAACTCCAATCCACCAGTTGGCAGCATAGTCCTCAAACAATAATTGCAACCCTTTGACAGCATCTTCGTCTGAAATTGACTCAATTTCTTTATAGACAGTTATGGCAGTCACAAATTCCTCTACAACAGCGGCGTCTCGCTGTCCCTTGAAACGAGCGGTGCAATGTTGATACAATCAGGCACAACGATTGCTTTGCATTGCCTGGATGAGTTGTCGGAATTGTGCGTCTGTAAACTGCGCCATATTTTCGTCAACAGACAGATATTCGTCGCTATCGGCTTTCTGTTGTTCCTCGACTTTAATGTCGCTGTCCGCGGCCCCACGTTGGGCGCCAGTGTAGAAGAGTCCTCTTTGACTGTCAATGAAACAGATCCAACGTTTTGCGCCAATGTAACACACCTATCGTGGCGTGGCTGAAA
>NW_026873989.1:0-15468 GCF_032173495.1 Musca vetustissima | reverse complement strand
ACTATCAGGATGGAAAAACGTATGCGTGAAAAATTTGCAAACTGCGTAAACGATTTGCAGGATTTTGCTTCCATTTTTTCTATTGCAAAAACAGATGAGGACATACATTCTTTGGAGGCTACACGAGTGGAGCTGAATTCATTTTATGATCAAGTCAAGTGAGCGTATGTGGAGTGCAGGGATCATGTCCCAGAAGCCGATGAGAAACCAATAGACAAAAATAAACTCAGAACACATTATTTGGAGTCAATTGACACTTATAAAAAGCGATAAGTTCAATAAATGGACAAATCCAGAACATAAAGCAGCAACTGGAGGAAAAACCATACGGGAGTCTCAAATGCAGCAGAAATTGACTACTGAAGTCGATTTTGCCCCGATATCAAGATTAACACCATGCGGTACTGACTCTTTCAAAGGAGGATACAATGCTTGGCCAACTTTTCGAGATTTATTCACTGCAATTTATATTCAGAATTATAAATTGAATAATGTGGAAAAACTGTTTCATCTTACTCAAAAGACAACAGGAGAAGCACGAGAAATAATACGTCATGTTCCTTTAACAAATGATGGCTTTGGATTAGCTTAGAAACATTTAACAGATAGATACGAAAATCGAAGGATGCATGTGAACGAGCAAATAAAAATACTGCTTAAGTTACCAAATGTTACAACAGACTCTAGTTCGAGTATACAAAGAGCAGTTACTAGTTGCATACAGACTTTGGAAACACTAAAAATTGAAGTATCTGGATGGGATACAATACTTATATACTTATGTTCCAGTAAACTTCCCAGATCTTTCGAAAATTCACTTGAGGATTGCAAAATTTGACAAATTTTTAACTCACAAATTTAAAACTTTGATAGAATTCACGTTATAAAAATGTAGCATTTATGCAATAATTGTTTATCTTCGAATCACGGAGTTAAGGAATGCAAGAGTCGTTTTGGCTGTAGGAACTGCAGTCAAAGACACCACACTTTGCTTCATAAGGGAACGGAAACCCAACTTGCAATACAACCCCTAGATAGAGATGAAGCACGCCCTAGTACAAGTGCTGCAGCTATTACAACACTTATAAGGTCCACATCAAATGAAGAACCAGAAAATATTACAACATTAACTCTGCAGGATGAAGGAAATAATCCCACAAATCCCAGAGACACATTACCGCAATGGTACAAATAGAAGCAAACGGCCAATTTTTAATGCAAGAGAAATTAATGGTTCTGGATCACAATCATCTTTTATAACTGAAAAATTGAAGAATCGATTGAATTTACCAACAAAGCGAAATCTCGTACATGTTACAGGAATAAATCAACTTATTTCGGAGACTTCAGCCAAATCATTAGTTTTTACATTACGTTCTTTAAATTGGAAGTTTGGGCACCTGTATTAAAGTCATTACCCTCAAATTTCCCACTTATAACTTTGGATTTAGCAGATCCTAAATTTTATATAAGCCAACCAGTAGATCTAATATGAATGTATATTAGCCCACATATATTCACAATGGGAGCTCCTATGAAGTCGAAGTTTGCTGGCAAAAAGAACTGTTTTTGGATGGATTATTGGCGGACCATTAGCAGATGGTACACAGAATAAGAGACAAATTACATTTTGCAATACTATTTCATTGGAAAAAATACTCACACTTTTTTGGGAGGTGGAAGAGACCTCAAAACAGGCTTCAAGGTCAGAAGAGGATGAGTACAGCGAACTAAATTACATCGAAACCACAAAAAAAATTAAGGTGGCCGATACATTGTTACCCTCCCCTTTAAAAAATGTGAAGAACTTGGAGATTCTAGAAATAGTGCACTTGCTCAATTTTATAGGATGGAAAGAAAACTTTTGAAAACACCTAAAATCAAGGAAGTTTATGACAAAACTATCCTAGAATATCTCGAATTGGGGCATATGAGGAAAATTTCACAAAATGATATTAACAAAACTCCAAATTACTATTCACCTCATCATGCAGCCATAAAACCTGAGAAAATTACTTCGAAACTTAGAGTGATTTTTAACGCATCAAGTCCCACATCGAACAAAAAGAGCTTGAATGATAATTTATTTGCGGGTCCAATTTTACAACAAGACATTGTTTTGCAAGATTTGAAATGGAGATTTTTTAGATATGTCTTCAACTCCGATGTGACCGATATGTACCGGCAAATATTTTTAAACCCCAACCAAACTCAATTTCAAAGAATTTCATTCCGAAAATCACGGGACTATGAATTACTTACAGTCACTTTTTGAGTAAATTGTGCGCCGTTTTTGGCATTACGAACGGTCATGCAATTGCCAGAAGACATAAAAGTCATGTACCCATTAGCCTCAAAAATAATTTCGGAAAATTTATATGTCGATAATGTGTTAGCTTGAGGACACACATTACAAGAAACTATTAAGTTAAACTATTAAAGAAACTGGAATCTGCAGATTCGAGTTAATGAAATGGGCAGCAAATGACTCACAAATTATTGAAGATTTATCAGCCGAAAAATAGCTCCCAGTAAATTTTATGGACATTTCTGAGGATGCATCTAAGAAAACTTTAGGCATTCGATGGAATATATTGGGAGATTTCTTTACTTTTACACCGCCAGACATGGAAAATAGAAATTCCTATACAACACGGGAAGTACTTTTTACCATAGCAAAATTATTCGATCCTTGTGGTTGGCTAGCCCCAATTGTTGCAGTAGCTACACTCGTTATGCAGCAAGTGTGGCTGGATAAGATAAACTGGGACGACATTTTAAAACCCATTACTATGCTGAACTGGAAAAATCTCTTAAAAAATAGTTGTGATATAGAAAATCTTAAAATTCCGAGATGGATTCATTACTCTCCAAGCAGCAATATTGAAATTCATGGATTTTGTGATGCTTCAGAGAGTGCTTATGCCGCATTATATATAAGAGTGGAGAAACCAACAACGAAATAGAAGCAAAAACAAGAGTTGCCCCTATTAAAAAATCTCACTTCCAAAGTTGGAATTATGCGGAGCTATTCTACTGTCAAAATTGACAGCCTCAATACTAAAAATCCTTCAAATTTCAAATTGGACCGATTCCACAATAGTTCTGGCTTGGCTTAAGAAACCTCCATGTCATTGGTCAGCTTTTGTCGGAAATCGAATATCTGAAATCATAGAAAATGTTGGAAATGAAAACTGGAGACATGTAGATTTTATAATGCAAGAGCAATTATTGATTCTGGATCTCAATCATCTTTTACAACTGAAAAATTGAAGAATCGATTGAATTTACCAACAAAGCGAAATCTCGTACATGTTACAGGAATAAATCAACTTATTTCGGAGACTTCAGCCAAATCATGCGTTTTTACACCTGTATTAAATCATTACCCTCAAATTTGCCACCTTATAACTTGGATAAAACTCAACTTAGAGATGCTTCAACTTTGGATTTAGCAGATCCGAAATTTTATATAAGCCAACCAGTAGATCTTCTAATATGAATAGATATTAACCCACTTATATTCACAATGGGAGCTCCTATGAAGTCAAAGTTTGCTGCAAAAAGAACTGTTTTTGGATGGATTATTGGCGGACTATTAGCAGATGGTACACAGAAAAATACTCATTGGAGAAAATACTCACACTTTTTTGGGAGGTGGAAGAGACCCCAAAACATGTTTCGAGATCAGAAGAGGATGTGTACAGCGAACAAAATTAGCCTCAAAAATAATTTCGGAAAATTTATATGTCGATGATGCGTTAGCTGGAGGACACACATTACAAGAAACTATTAAATCTCGAACTTATTGCTGCCATGGAATCTGCAGATTCGAGTTAATGAAATGGGCAGCAAATGACTCACAAATTATTGAAGATTTATCAGCCGAAAAAATTGTCCCAGTAAATTTTCTGGACATTTCTGAGGATGCATCTAAGAAAACTTTAGGCATTCGATGGAATATATCGGGAGATTTCTTTACTTTTGCACCGTCAAACATGGAAAATGGACCGATTCCACAATAGTTATTGCTTGGCTTAAGAAACCTCTATGTCATTGGTCAACTTTTGTCGGAAATCGAACATCTGAAATCATAGAAAATGTTGGAAATGAAAACTGGAGACATGTAGATTCAGAAGATAATCCAGCGGACATTGCGAGCCGCGGTTGCCCACCTAGAGAATTAATTAAGCACCAATTATGGTGGAATGGACCGCATTGGTTAAAATTACCAAAAAATAATTGGCCATCACATGAAATTATTGAGGAAACTAATATTGAAGCAAAAACCGTTAAAGTTATGGCAATTAACATTGAGGAAGACCCGCTAAAGATTTCTCATCTTTATCGAAAGTTTACCGTACCTATGCATATGTTTGGAGATTTCGGAGAAATGCTGGAGAAAATAGACGAAATTTGAGAATTACATCTCTAGTACTTAATGCCGAAGAAATCTATGAAGGCAAAAGAGCTGTCATAATCAGCACACAAAAATCCTACTTTCCAGCTGAATGAATTATTACAAAAAGGATCTCGAATATCATTAAGCAGTACTATATTAACATTAAACCCTTGATTGACTCGAAGGGTATCTTGCGAGCAAATGGTAGATTAATACAGTCACCAGTTCTCACCTACAATGAGCGCCACCCTATTATTTTGCCGTACAATGCGAAATCAACACAATTACTTGTTGAATTTGCACATAAAGTAACATTACATGGTGGAAACCAACTAATGACACGAGTTTTAAGATCTGAATTGTGGATATTCAGATTAAAACGCTTGGTAAAAAAGGTCATCCACAACTGCAAACCATGTGTATTATACAAAAGCACCCCATATGGGCGCTCTATGGGAGGCCGGCGTCAAATCTTTTAAAATACATTTACGAAAATCAATTCCGAAAATTAACTTTACGTTTGAGGAATTTTGTACTATTTTAACCCGAATTGAATCATGCATAAATTCTAGACCCTTGAGTCCAGCTGGTGAAGATCCAAATGATTTTTCTCTACTGACACCAGGTCACTTTTTGATTGGCACGCCAATTCTTGCTCCACCCGAACCTGATTTTTTCGATGGTGATTTAACTCTAGCCAACAGATGGAAAAGACTTAAAATAATTTCCCAACATTTTTGTCAAAGATTGAAATCAGAATATCTTAGAGAGCTACACCGTAGAACAAAATGGAAATATGAAAAAGAAAATCTGATAGAAGGGGATTTGATAGTCATTAAAGACGATAGACTCGCTCCGACTGAGTGGAAAATGGGTAGAATAGTTAAAACTTATCACGGAATAGACACTAACGTACGAGTTGTTGACATACGTACTACTGGAGGAACGATAACTCGACCCATATCAAAAGTTGTCAAATTGTTTTCCGACTCACTAGTCGGTCCCCCCTTTACAAAAAACGTTGGTACTCTCCTCTCACTCTTTTTAGACATGGCTGCCTGCCTGGAAGATCGAGAATTTCAACTAAAGACCCGATCTGGAAGACCAAGACGCCATCAACACCATTCGAGGTCGATAGACAGGCAGAACAGCGGCGGTGGGTCTGAGATCGTTCGTTTACAAGCCAAGGCGATTTACCTCCTTTAAAATTGTGGCACGCAATACGAGCGATAATTGGGCGTTGAAGGTGAACGCTCTTATTACAAATGAACTGCCCTACCGACCATATGAGGACCCTATTATTGAAGACCCAACCCAAGATTTCCCCACACACAGACTAGCCGATGTGGACCCAAGAGGAAATACTCCAATTGAAATTGAGCTAGGGGGCGATACCTACACGGCAATTAGTCGAGAGGGCAAATTTTTTACTGGGCTTGGAGATGTTTATACCTGCGAAACAGCATTGGGCTTTGTACCTTCCGGGCCAATTAAGAATATGCCAATAAACTAGAGCGGAAAGTCTCCACTGAGTCACGTCAGGCTTTAAAAAGCATAGCGGGCAGCAAATGAGTTAGTTATCGTTCGGCATTACATGCAAAAGCATCCCCCCGTGACCGTGAAATTAAACATTGAACACAAATTACAAACAGAACATATACAAAAACCAAAGTGAATTACAAATCACACCAAAAAACACATTTTGTAAAAATATCTTATAAACTTAACATAAATTGTGAACTAAATTGAAATATACACAAAATTTAACAAAACAATTGTACAAACAAACATAAAAATTGTACATGAAATTAAAAATTGAAAAATTGTTAAATGCACAAATTTGTACCTATACACGAATTACAAAAAAGTTAAAACACAATAACACACAACACATATACATATATTGAACACAAATGAATTACAATAAAATTACAAAACACAAAAAAAAAAAACAAATCTTGTAAATAGCAAAAGGAAAGACAAAAAAGACGGTTTGTACACTAAACACCACATTAACATCACTTTTAATGGAATTTTGAGTATTTTCTAAATATCTTTTAAATTGTTAGTACAATATTATTTTCAAATTGATACATGGAAAGACAACACACGTAGCATGTTAATTGTAAAATATCAACTTAATCGGTTAAGAAATGAAATTACGCATCTAAAAAGAAATGTGTATACTACATTACCATCACTTACTATAAGTACTTACTATAGCCTTTCCACATTACTCAATTTTGAATATAAATGTCAGAGAATAAATCTCGAAAAGTTGGCCAAGCATTATATCCTCGTTTAAAAGAGTCAGTACCGCATGGTGGTAATCTTGATTTCGGGGCAAAATAGTCTTCAGTAATCAGTTTCTGCTCATTTGAGACTTCTCTTTGGTTTTTCCTCAATTGCTGCTTAATTGTGTAGATTTTTTCATTATCGCCTTTTTATAAGTATCAGTTGCCTCCAAATAATGTGTTCTCTGTTTATTTTTGTCTATTGGTTCCTCATCGGCTTCTGAAACATGGTCCCTACACTTCATATAAGCTCGCTTGACATGATCATAAAATGAATTCAGTTCCACTCTTGTAGCCTCCAATGAATGTATGTCGTCGTCTGTTTTCGCAATTGAGAAAATTAAAGCAAAATCCCGCAGAACGTTTACCCAGTTTGCAAATTTTTTACGCATTCATTTTTCCATCCTGGTAATGTTGAGCGTTCGACTCTATAAATCTCGAGGAAGTTAGTTTTAAACGTTTCATATATTTTTACGTTTCATATATTAAACGTTTTCATATAATTTTACAGAGTAAAATATTTAAGTTAATTCCGAAATTATTTGTCCAACGACAAAGTGAATTTTTTATTTTAGCTTACTTAATTGGGTGATGTAGTTCAATACACACAATTAAACGAGTAAAATGTCCAAAAAATGAACAAATGTCATTGAAAAATGTAAAAAAGTCAAAACGCTTACGATGCAACCCCGTCTGTCCACCAAACGAGATTTATGACAAGCAATGACGTTGTTATCCAATGTATTTTTTCAGAACAATTGAAACATTTTTTCCACAATTCAAAAATGTATGTTGGTTAAATTGATGTAGGAAATTTTATCCAAAAGAGGAATTTTTTCCAAAAAAAAGTCTTCAAAAGTTTCAACGATAGATCTCAATCCAAAATGCGTGATGGGTTGCCCAAAATATTAATACGAAAGCTATATCAAAAAATATTTCATATTTCAAAAAAAAAAATTGTAATAGTTCACTTGTAGTTTGTTATAATTTTTTTCCAAAAATATGAAAAGATCCAAAAAGTTATCCAAGAACTTAAATGTTAATTTTTCAATCCAATTGTATGTGAGATTGCACAAAGTTTCTCCTAACAAAAAATGTTTTGAATGTTCCAAAAAGGTATAAAATCGCTTTTAATCCCGCTTGTGGTAGCATTTTAATTTTTGCAAAGTCAAAAACTTAGTTTTCAAACCGTTTGTTCGAATATTTGATATAATTAACAAATACTCTTTATGCGCAAATAAGGTATAAGTATTTCGACAAAATGAAATGCCAAAAATATTTTCTCAAAACTACAACATTTTAAATGTTAATTTTTCAATCCAATTGTATGTGAGTTTGCACAAAGTTTCTCCTAACAAAAAATGTTTTGAATGTTCCAAAAAGGTATAAAATCACTTTTAATCCCGCTTGTAGTAGCATTTTAATTTTTGCAAAGTCAAAAATTTAGTTTTCAAACCTTTTGTTCGAATATTCGATATAATTAAAAAATACTCTTTATGCGCAAAAAAGGTATATGTATTTCGACAAAATGAAATGCCAAAAATATTGTTCAACATTTTCTCAAAACTGCAAAATTTTCATTAATTTGTGTAATGTCATGAATATCCAAATGTTGTAAAAAATATTTGAGGTTGCCATATTTAAGTTTTCATATCCTTCAATTATTTTTGTTCAACAAACGGATCTCATGTATATTGTTATGTGCTGCGATGATGCCACAATCTAAGTATGGTAATTATGTGTTTAAAAAGTTATGTTTTTGATGTATGGCAATATTTCCAAAAAAATCCAATTATTTTTGGTATTGATATGAGTCAGTAAATTTTCCAAATCTAATATGGAGCGCAAAGATCATTATGCTCAAAATTCACAAAAATAGCGCCTTAGTTTTCCTAAAAAAATCATTATGTTCAAAATTCACAAAAATAGCGCCTTAGTTTTCCTAAAAAATCACTGCAAATTCAATGGACAGACAGAGAGTAAAGAGCGAAAAAATTAGAAAAATTCCAACAAAATCCAACTTTTTCCACAAATGCTCCAAAAATTCCAACTTTTTCCACAAAAGATGTTCATATTTTTGTATGTATTAGTTTGGTTTTGAAAAATTTATCCTTTTCAAAGTTTGATCACACAGACACAAAGTGTGTGAGAGTAACATTCGCTCTCTCGAAAATCTTTACCTGCAATAATACATTGCTACGATCAAAACCATGAAAACAAGCGACAGCACTACCGTCTTCATCAACAGCTCAAATGAGACTGATCGGTGGTTGTTTTCATTCACGCTCTTTGCGAGTGCACATGTGCGCTAAATCGCCGACCATTGGTCTATATGGACGTATATGTGTATTCCCTCTGAATTAGGCGATGGTCAACATCAGTCCTCAATTCAATGTATAAGATGTTGGGTATTTTGCCCAAAAGTGTCAAATTATTTCCACAGGTACTTCATCAGTGACAGTACAGATCGGTGCCAATATTTGCCGACCCCTGTAGTCTGAATACGCCTAACAACAAAAAATTTCATGCGTACTCACTTTGATCTATCTTTATGGAAATTAAATGTATGTGTGTGTGTATATACCCCTGTTTTCCTCTGTGGTGTTCTAGTGCTTCTTCTTGTTGGCGCCTTTTCTTGTTGTATGACGATCTTCTTTAATGTTGTTTTTTGTTGTCGCACCAATGTTTGTACATTAATTTAATTATTTTTATAATAAAAAACTATCACTACTTGTTTCCCTTCAAAATTTTTTGATAATACAATTCGTTTGATTTCGTTCTCTTTAATATTTTCTCTCTGTTTCTTGTTGTTGTTGTAAGCACTGTGTAACTCTGCTCTCTATAACTATAGTGTTTCACTTCCACTTATTTCTCTTTTATTATTTTAATAATAAACACACTATTTGGCTCGCATGGACCAAATGTTTTGTAGTATTAATAAGTGTTGGTTGTATGTGCTTTTGTTTTTTTTTTTTGCATTATTTATAATTCAATGTAATTCAGTGTTATGTGTAATTCAGTGTTTTTTAAGTGAAGTTGTGTATATGTACAAAATTTTATTTTTTTCAAATTTATGTTATTGTAATTATGTATTTATTTGTAAAAAATCACTTTTAAAAGGGGAGATTATTATTCGAGATCACGATTCAGACTCAAAGGTATGTATTTGGTGGCTTGTTACGGGCCCTGTCCCTGCAGTACAAATTAGGTCATTTGCCACCACTATATATGAAACCAAGGAATACGATTTAAACACAACCTTCTTGAGATTCTGGAAACTTGAGGAGACTCCTAAAAGAAGAATAATATCACCATCGGATCGTAATTTTGAGGAAGATTATATACGGACTGCTCCTAGGGACTCAGAGGGTAGATATATTGTTTCGCTACCACTTGAAGCTGGGCCTAGCGCTACTGGCTATTTAAGAGAATCTCGTGCGAATGTTCTCAAACATTTTTATCGGAATGAGAGTTCACCATTAAGGATGTCAGAAGTAAAAATTGTTTATGACCAAGTTTTGTTGGAATATTTGGATCTTGTTCTGAAAACATACTTTCGTGTTATTTGCCACACCATCCTGTCATAAAGCTTGAAAAGCAGACTACAAAACTTAGTGTAGTATTCAATACCTCCAATAAAATTTCGAATGGACAGAGTCTCAACGACAAATTCCACGAGGCCCCAGTTTATAACTAGATTTAGTTCTTTTGATCCTCCGTTGTCATGTTTGTCTTTAACTCGGATATCGCCCAAATATGTAGACAGTTTCGTGTAGATTCCCAGCATTCGAATTACGAAACAGGTACAAGATTACGAATTACAAACTGTGACCTTCGGTGTAAATTGTGCAATATATTTAGCAATTCGAACGCTTTAACAACTGGAAGACGATACAGAGCCAGAATTTCCTCTCGCCGCTCATATTTTACGAAAATGTTTTTATGTCGACAAAGTTTTAGCAGGAGCGCATGATCTCGAGACTGCATCGGCAGATAGGGATCACTTGATTTTGGCACATTCGATCTTAGAAAATGGAATGCCAACGATAAAACTATCTTGGTCTGTATCCTCCCTGAACATTTGGTTGACGCTCAATTATTATCGTTTGTTGAAGTTAGTAGTTTCAAAACCCCTGGATATTTGATGGAATGCGTGTTTGGATTGTTTCCACTTTGGTTAGATAACTTCGGTTGGGATGATTCGATTTTGGTGGCTACTGAGGACGATTTGAAAAAGTTCGTCCATTATCTCCATTAGAATACCACGATGAATTCAGTATGTTCCTGCATATTCAGCGTGGTAGTTTTCTATAATTCTGGAAATAGATATTGATTTTACTAAAATTTATTTTGTTGCCAATCGGATGTGTCGGACCTAGTTGCCTAGGTAAAGATAAATCGAAACACATGAACATATTTTGTCAAATTTTCGAAGTGAGTATAAAGCGCTTCGCATGTTTTCATACATAATTAGACTGCTTCGTCAATCTCATCCCCGGTAACGTTCACTTAATGTTGCGAACCCTGAGATTGGAATATTGATTCCTCACATGAAAAATCTCATTCGTCTGGTAGTTCGGGGTTACAATGTATGCATTTTAATGAAAAAAAAAAACGTCAATTTATGGCTGTCATGCCATTACAAATACTGGCGTGGATTTCGCATACCCTTTCGATATGAAATCCTATCTACGCCGGTCTTCTCGTATTACCAAAGGTTACGTATGTGTACTTTTTCATCAATTGGAAGCTGTCTCAGATTTACCGGCTGCTAATTTCTTAGCCGCCTTGCCTAGATTTATAGCATTTTATCGAGTAATGGAAACAATTTTTTTTTGTGCCTTCGCCTGAAATTCTTGATGATTGGTTGTAGAAAAAAAACATTACTACACTCAGGGGTTCTTAGTTTGCTTTGAATGCTGATCGTTAGGTCCTGTTACCGTATTTGCTATGCTCCGTCTGTACCATTATCCGAACGAACACTTTTTATTTTATCGATGATTTACAGTTGACACATCATGATTTCTACTATATTTTTCAGGTACTGGCATTCGCTTTCTAATTTGGTTGCATCGCTACTTAATTCAATTCAATCGATCGCATCCCTGCTGCTCTTATTGTTTCTTTTCATTGTTATATTTGGATTACTGGGAATGCAGGTTTTTGGTGGAAGGTTTACATTCAAACCTGAAGAAGAGAAGCCACGTTCAAACTTCGACAGTTTTTACCAAAGTCTTTTGACTGTTTTCCAGGTTTGATGAATTTAAAAGACAATAAAATTCATTTTCGAATATACGTTTTTTATTCTCAGATTTTAACAGGTGAAGATTGGAACGCTGTCATGTACGATGGAATTCGTGCATATGGTGGAGTATTTTCATTCGGAATTATTGCTTGCGTATATTATATAATATTATTTATATGCGGTAATTATATATTACTAAATGTGTTTTTGGCTATCGCGGTAGACAACTTGGCCGACGCTGACTCGTTGTCTGCTGTTGAAAAAGAAGATGAAGTACATGTGCAACTGGATAATCAAACTAAATCAATGGATGATAGTATAGACATTGATGGATATTGTCCAAATGACGAAGACGGAGGAAATTCACTTAAAATGTATGTTTTAAATAACAACAATTTACCTATGTAGTCATATTTCTATTTCCTTCAGAGATTTTGACGCAGAACTGGAAACATATTTAAAAAACGAAGAGTGTGAATCTTATTTGAATTGCGAAGGTAAGCTAATAATTTTGGAAAATGTTTGATAACGTCCGTAATTTTATACCAAACCTAGAATATGTCGAGAATATATATGATAAAGATCGCGACGTGCCGCCGAGAGTCTCTTCGCTTCCCCGCAGGAATACTGATATCTACATCACAGAGATAAAAAAGGATATTCCCAAGGGAAGCTCATTTTTTATATTTAGCCAGTCTAACAGGTAAATTCAGTTTTTAACTCTTTGATTTGATATCGCATTATAAAAGTTTGTGAAAGGTTCAATGTTAATCTCCTTAAACTATTTGCTCCAAGCTAAACAGCATTGTAATGGAAGACAAAATAACAAATATACAGAAGATAATCACATGTTACTAATTAATCTGAATTTTAGTCAAAATTTTTTGTAATAAACAAACACAATAGTTTTCGTAATAAGTATTCAATGTTTATTTGGTTGTATGGTGGTAAACAATATTACATTTGGCAACGACATGCCTGTGCGCAAACGATATTGCGTTGTTGCCTGTCCGAAAGACGGGAGGCGGTAAACAAGTGACAAATAGTTATTAGGTAAAACGTCAAAAGCGCTAACCCAAGGTTGCAATAAACCGTAGCACATACATTTGAAGCAATAATTGAAGATCACAACAGGGGTCAAAAAAAAGTATCTAAACTAAACAGTATCCATTTTGCCATTCGGATAACAAATGTGAAATTTTATAATCGGTTTTGTGACAAAAATTTCAAAAATTTCGTGAGCAAAATATTCAATTAACACAGTGGTCAGCACAAAGTTTCGACATAAATCCGAAGGATAATTTGGGATTTTAACATATTTTTTTTTAACATAGGCGTGGATTTTTTTAACATATTTTTTCAACATAGGCGTGGATTTTTTTAACATATTTTTTCAACATAGGCGTGGATTTTTTTAACATATTTTTTCAACATAGGCGTGGATTTTTTTAACATATTTTTTCAACATAGGCGTGGATTTTTTTAACATATTTTTTCAACATAGGCGTGGATTTTTTTAACATATTTTTTCAACATATTTTTTCAACATAGGCGTGGATTTTTTTAACATATTTTTTCAACATAGGCGTGGATTTTTTTAACATATTTTTTGAGGCCTATATTTAGGCGTGGATTTTTTTAACATATTTTTTCAACATAGGCGTGGATTTTTTTAACATATTTTTTCAACATAGGCGTGGATTTTTTTAACATATTTTTTCAACATAGGCGTGGATTTTTTTAACATATTTTTTCAACATAGGCGTGGATTTTTTTAACATATTTTTTCAACATAGGCGTGGATTTTTTTAACATATTTTTTCAACATAGGCGTGGATTTTTTTAACATATTTTTTCAACATAGGCGTGGATTTTTTTAACATATTTTTTCAACATAGGCGTGGATTTTTTTAACATATTTTTTCAACATAGGCGTGGATTTTTTTAACATATTTTTTCAACATAGGCGTGGATTTTTTTAACATATTTTTTCAACATAGGCGTGGATTTTTTTAACATATTTTTTCAACATAGGCGTGGATTTTTTTAACATATTTTTTCAACATAGGCGTGGATTTTTTTAACATATTTTTTCAGCATAGGCGTGGATTTTTTTAACATATTTTTTCAACATAGGCGTGGATTTTTTTAACATATTTTTTCAACATAGGCGTGGATTTTTTTAACATATTTTTTCAACATAGGCGTGGATTTTTTTAACATATTTTTTCAACATAGGCGTGGATTTTTTTAACATATTTTTTCAACATAGGCGTGGATTTTTTTAACATATTTTTCCAACATAGGCGTGGATTTTTTTAACATATTTTTTCAACATAGGCGTGGATTTTTTTAACATATTTTTTCAACATAGGCGTGGATTTTTTTAACATATTTTTTCAACATAGGCGTGGATTTTTTTAACATATTTTTTCAACATAGGCGTGGATTTTTTTAACATATTTTTTCAACATAGGCGTGGATTTTTTTAACATATTTTTTCAACATAGGCGTGGATTTTTTTAACATATTTTTTCAACATAGGCGTGGATTTTTTTAACATATTTTTTCAACATAGGCGTTGATTTTTTTAACATATTTTTTCAACATAGGCGTGGATTTTTTTAACATATTTTTTCAACATAGGCGTGGATTTTTTTAAAATATTTTTTCAACATAGGCGTGGATTTTTTTAACATATTTTTTCAACATAGGCGTGGATTTTTTTAACATATTTTTTCAACATAGGCGTGGATTTTTTTAACATATTTTTTCAACATAGGCGTGGATTTTTTTAACATATTTTTTCAACATAGGCGTGGATTTTTTTAACATATTTTTTCCACATAGGCGTGGATTTTTTTAACATATTTTTTCAACATAGGCGTGGATTTTTTTAACATATTTTTTCAACATAGGCGTGGATTTTTTTAACATATTTTTTCAACATAGGCGTGGATTTTTTTAACATATTTTTTCAACATAGGCGTGGATTTTTTTAACATATTTTTTCAACATAGGCGTGGATTTTTTTAACATATTTTTTCAACATAGGCGTGGATTTTTTTAACATATTTTTTCAACATAGGCGTGGATTTTTTTAACATATTTTTTCAACATAGGCGTGGATTTTTTTAACATATTTTTTCAAAATAGGCGTGGATTTTTTTAACATATTTTTTCAACATAGGCGTGGATTTTTTTAACATATTTTTTCAACATAGGCGTGGATTTTTTTAACATATTTTTTCAACATAGGCGTGGATTTTTTTAACATATTTTTTCAACATAGGCGTGGATTTTTTTAACATATTTTTTCAACATAGGCGTGGATTTTTTTAACATATTTTTTCAACATAGGCGTGGATTTTTTTAACATATTTTTTCAACATAGGCGTGGATTTTTTTAACATATTTTTTCAACATAGGCGTGGATTTTTTTAACATATTTTTTCAACATAGGCGTGGATTTTTTTAACATATTTTTTCAACATAGGCGTGGATTTTTTTAACATATTTTTTCAACA
>NW_026873988.1:0-15412 GCF_032173495.1 Musca vetustissima | reverse complement strand
ATAAAATAATAAAATATGAATTTTGGTTCAGCAGCTAAACTGTGTGTGTGCGATTTTCGGCATGTTTCTGATGTTTGCAAAAGTAATAAATCACCAGATTGGACACAGATATATAAAAATTATGAGACGCCGCAGAGCACATAGCCAAATGTACCCATACACAGGCGAACAGTAATAATTTTGGACGACCATCCGGCCGGCCATATTGTTGAATGAATGGAAGCCACCAACCTTATCGTCTAAGGTGGTGGCTAAGAATGTTCGTCCGTTCGTCCTTTTTTGTGGAAATGACATTAATTTTTCTAAATGATATGTCCTTGCTCCGTGTAAGCAGTATTATGTTGAATGAAATCCTGGCCAAAAGCTTTTGAATGATAATACCTCCATGAGAAAGGCCTTAATATATATGTAGATGGACGAGCAAAAGAGATAATGACGAACTCACACAGACACACACACACGCACCCATACAAAAAAGGTCTACTTCCTTTAACACCACAGCCGCAACCAATGCCACAGCCATTGGTAATAACCATCACATGCCCAAAAATTTGATTTGTGATTTTGTGATAGTAAAAATGAATTATAACCGAAAATAAGCGTTGTCTAGTTGTAATGGCACATCAAAGCCTTCGTTTAGGGTTTACACAAGATGGGTTGAAACAGTGAAGGAAACATAGGATATTATTGCCTCTTGTGTTTATGTGTGTGTTTGTCATTTTAACCCCCTCTTCACAAAATGCCTACCATATTATCATAGCTGCTTGTCAGCACTATATATTTTAGTGGTGACAGTTCTGAAATTTCTCTTTTTTTGTCTGACAGTCCGCCAAAATGCCAAATGTTTAATGTGTTTCTTTTCTGAGAAATATTGTTGTTGTTTTTTCTACCCCCTCTAACACCGACCGACCAGTAGCTAGCAATTGGAATATTTAGCAACCCTTAATGTGCATAAATTATTTTTATTACCTGTCATAATTTTGTTGTGTTGGTGGTGGATGGACGCGTGTGGATGTATGATTGTTGGTGGAAGTGGTGACGGCGTCTAGTATGTATTTATTTTGTATAAAAAAATCAATACATATTATTAAATTTATCATGGCAAATGTTTTAAGAAGTTATCTGTCCTACTATTGTAGTTTAGAAAAATATTTAGAGAGAGTATAGCCAAAATTTTTAATTAACTGCCTTTCCATTTTCAAAGAAAGTCTCGTTTAATTATTTACACATTTGAGTGATTTATAAACATTTGAAATCAGCTTTCTCCTGATACAAACAACGAAAACAAAAAACAAAACAAAAAAATAAAAAAATATGACAACAAAAACAACATCAAGAGCAAAAAATATGTGACGGGCCCTTCCTTAAGAAAATTAGTTGTCCTCCTCAACCTTAAATGTCTGTTTTGCCCAGGGCAATTCTATTATTTTGTTTGCATGGCTGATGTGTCATTTCGGTATTCCTTTGGTGTTTCTTTTTCGCAAACATCGTCGTTGTTGTATTCTCAGCTGACTTATTTAATTTAACTACGCCCCAAGTTTTAAAAATGAAATTTATGAAATTCAACAACATTTCCGTACAGCTCCAATATCATTTTTCTATCCTACACCAGTCTCTGCTGGCCGGGATGTCGGTTTGTTTGCTTGTGTCTTTTATTTATTTATTCGTGGAGCTCCGTCTATCATCGTGACATTTACTGCCGTTGTTCGCTATCAAGTGATTCGTTCCGAGGAATGTGCAGCCATGTTATTTTGACCAAAAACAAATACATAAGCATCGGAACTCCAACTACTGGTAACATCTACAAATGGGACACAATGGGTGAAAATTGTTGTTTTTTCCACTTGCCACAATGGACTGATATTTTCTGTCATAAATAAATTATACGGAGTCGTGCATTTGATCAAGAAATCTATAACTTTATTGTACAATTCCATAAAATGGAGGGAATAATAATTTTCTCAAAGCGTTTCAATAACTTCGAAATTTCTGTTCAGAAAGATCTATGTCGATGAAGCCGTTCTTATAGTTGGTATTGCATTTGGAATTGAAAATGGAGGAGTGGAGGTGTCGATGTATATCCTTAACGCCACCTTACCATTTTCGACATATTAAGGTATTTAAATTTGGCATTTCGTATTCATAATAAAGTAAATACCTTTTCGCTGAAAATTATCAAGATAATTCCATGTTTTGTCTTTTTTCGGTTCCTCATGGTGGAGGGTATAAATAAAAAATATCTTACAATATACAATAATTTATCCAATGTCCCATAATGAACATAGTATATACACAATACTTATATTTCGTTAGTGTTTTTATTTCTATTTGAATCGTCTTCTAGTCATGGTGACTGACAGTCGCGGCGACCATGATGTTACATGCCAAAATTTATTTCTGTTGTTCAAATAACGTTGTCAGTAATGGTGAGATGGTCCTTCCTTCAATATCAAATTATTTACGAAGACATTGATGGTAGTGTTGTTGTATATATTTTAGTTGATGTTTTTAGTATTAATCTGCGTATGGTGAGGGTGGTTTCTAGTTGCATAGTTTTTTCTTTTCTCAATAGTTCTCAAGACAAAGGTCATTATTTGGTTTTTGTTGGCGTTTCTCCTTCCTTTACATTCTGGTCACAAATGACATTATTGTTTTGCTTTTGTATATAATGTTAAAATGAAATGGATATTAGAATAGTATTATCAGTGATGTATCCGATATGGGAGAGAGTTAAATTTTGTAATATTCAAAAATACCGAATATGGGAACTATACAAAAACATGGACCGATATATCCCATTTTCAATACCGAACCAGTACAGAATGTAATAAAGTCGGACGTCGCCGACTATACGACAACATTCAGAACTTTGGGTATATTCATGCATCCTAACAGACGTCGCATTTCTGAAGAAACATTAACATGGGCTATATCTGTATATATAAGCTATGTCTGTATTTCTACAAAATCTGAAAAACATGATGAGTTTGGTGCACCATTTATTTAAAATCAGACGAAATTTATATGGGAGTTAAATCCAAACCTTTACCTAATCCAACAAGTCTTGTCTTTGTTAGTTTATACTAATTTCTGTACGTTTTGTGCTTATCCGCCAAAATTTAAATCCTTGGTGCAACATTTACTTAAAATTGGACGAAAATATATATGGGAGTTAAATCTAGATCTGAACCGATTCCAAGAAAACTTGACACACGTTAGCCCATACCGGAATATTTTTGCAGTATTTGAGGAAATATCGATTCGGGTAGTAGACAATATATTTGATAAAAAATATATCAGTCACAACAGAATTAACAGAGATAAACGCCTATGTGGTCACATAATTGACCACCACTGTATATGCAAAATTTCATCGGGATTTCAACAACCTTAAATCGACATAGAATTTTATTCTGCTGAGCGTATAAAAGTAATAATCAAAAGCAAAAAATAGGAGCAAATTACGGCGGAAAAAATCTGCACTTTACTGAATTTCATAATCCTTTATAATTCCTGCCTAACAATATATCCTCTTATATATATATACATATATATATATATGTAAATGAATTGCTGTTTGTTAGACTCGTTGGGAAAAAATTGGAAAAAATCGAAATCCGCGAAAATTAAAAAAATGAATCATTTTTACATTGCCACGAATTTATTATCGTTCTATTTTTATTGCACCGTATATTTTGAGATATGATAGGCGAACATTGATAGTGTATTGTTCCTTTAAGGAACAATTATTTTTTCAATTGTATTGAAACTATTTTATGTTAGAGTACAAAAAATAACTGAATGTACACACGATTATTGTCCGTTTTCCATAGAATGCATGTAAATTGTTAGACAAATACAAGGATTCAGGGAATTCAGATACTAAGATCCATAAACAGAACACCTCGCATATATCCGATACCAAAATGTGTATCACAGAGAGCACAAAACGTATAATAAGTTAAAAAAGTCGATAAGATCGAACTTTTTATACATTCCAATACGTAGATGTTACAGCAGTATGTGGATTTAGGTTGTCCATGCTCTGAAAAAAATGTTCAAAATTAAAGACAAACAGGTTGGAAAAAAATTTAACAGAAAATATGTATGGCATACTTTTAAAACATTAAGCTATAGTGTGAGAACTTAATTGTATATGGGAGCTATATCTATGTTTGCTCAATTCGAATAACAAAATTTTGTCTTCATCAGACAGGCGTATCTTTTTCCATGCAACATTTAAATGAAATCGGTTCAAGTTATATATCGAAACTAGTTTTAAAATCGGTAGTCTATGCAAAAATCCGTGTTAACTGGATATATGTAGCTTTTGAAATATGGGGGATATATCTAAATCCGAACTGGTTCTCCCTAATTTCAATAGGACTGGTTCTTGGGTCAAATAAATGAGCCATATTCGCCAAATAACCCTCAGCATAATCGATTTTCGTTTTATTCTATAGATCAATAGTTCTCGATAATGTACATCATCTCTTAAAATTTGGTGGCTATAGATTTTACCGTTATAATTTTACAACAAAAACAATTTTATCGTAAACACATATGATCAGGGTTTTTACATTTTTGTTAAACGCACGTGTGGGTTACGTTTTTTCTCTTTTAAAAATATAAATGAAACAATTATTTTGGTATTATATTAGAAAACCGTACTTCGGAAGCTTTTAGACAACATGTCAAAGATATATATGTGATTTTAGTAAACAACTAGTAAAAATTTCGTTAATTTGACCCGCTCGAACTTATACCATGAGGTATAGGAGAGACTGGGGCACCTTCGGCAATCGCGTTTTCGTTATGAAGCGCTCACCGTACATCACTAGTTTCGATACATAGGTATCGAATATCGAAAAAATAACTGTCACAAAGTTTGAAATAAACTTATTGGATGCACGGTTTTTTGTATTTTTACAGATGTTTTTGTAATATTTTCATTCCATTTCGTAAGTATTTCGTGTATAAAAGTTTTTAAAGTTTAAGGAATGTTATTAAAAAGTGGTTAATTAGTTTAAAAATATTCCTTTAATATGTTTTGAAATTACATATATAAGATATTTAGACGTCAACGCCCGCCGCTAGAAAATATAGCCTTAAAAGTCAAATTTTCAGTCGCATATTAAAACAAAATATATCCTTTAGAGAATCTGAATTTCAACCAGACTGATAGCGGTGATAATTACCAGGCTATGACTATTTTTCCGAATGTACCCCATCAAATGCCGAAGCCACCCCGGGTAGGGGCACATTCGGGAAATTTGATTTTTTTTAAAAAACTGTAAAAATGTTAGCTAGTACTAATTTATTATATGTTTTTGGTACCAGTTTTGATAAGTAAGTATCAGAGGACAATAATCAGCCATATAGTTTTTATATCTGTTGAATAAGTACTGAGGTATAGAGCTCTAAACAAAAAGTGCCAAAGGTGCCTGAAATCCTTTCGGACTTTAGAGATATGGCGGGTTATTCCACGAAAATGTTTTAGTATATTTAACACAAATAAAAACGGATATTTAAAATAGTAGATGTTTTGAAATTTTATTTAAACTTACACATATTTAATATGAATTAAGTTATTTTATTTTTATCTTTTGTTATTTTTAATATTAGGATTTTTATTTGAAGTATGATATTTAATTTTAATTAATTGAAAATGTTTATAAATTCAATAAAATAGAAACTGAAATGCATTTTCTTAAAATACATTTTGATATTAACAATCACATTTTTATATTGACCCTTTGCCATCAATATATTATTATATATTATATTCCAAAAACCCACTCAAAATTGATTAAACTGAGTATTTCATATAAAAACAAAACTACAATTCTAAATTTCAAAATAATAGCTTTATAAAATCTGAATTTATTAAATAAAAACCTTCTCCCGTAAAATTTCAAATTTGAGGGTTACGATTTTTTGGGGAATATGGCTCGAAATGTTTAGTGCCTAATTTCAGCAGAATTGGATAACAAACGCGGTATGTATATTTTTGCTCACTGAGGGACGTTTTTGATCGAGTGACTTCAAGTTTATTCACAAAAAGTAACTATGTATTCATTAGGGTTATGAATTGTTGATTTGTTTCTCAAAATCTAATACCTGTATCACAATTGAATGCATTTCTGCCTTTTATTGACTAAAATAATATATATTTCATTTAATTACGAAAAATGTTACGTCAAATTATATTTCAGGGAAAAATTAAATTTTTCATTATAAGAACATAACACTAAACAATTATTTGTACGTTTTTATAACTTCCCCAAATGCCTTTTCACTAATGATCAAAATTGAATAATATATCAAATTCGAATATATAAGCTATATCCTATTTCACAATAACAATGACAACATATACAACGCCCTATATAATAATTTTATAACCCTTACGGGCCAAATTTCCGAATCGTCCAGTCCTATATCACTCCTACATAAAAATGTCTGTCAATTCCCCTCTATACGTTTATATAAAATAACTATGATGTTGTTTTTCGCATTCTGCCACAGTCTCCGCCTTGATCCATTCTTTTGTTTTTATAAACGTTTGCTTGTTAAAAAAGTAAACTGTTTTTGCCCAAAGCTATTCAATGACACATTAAATGCATCTGATACAGAAACGGATAAATCGACCGACAATCAAGCAATCATCTGAAATTTATTTCCTGTCATAATTATAAAATGCAGAATTAAAGCAACAAACACAAGAGCCATATCCGGTGCAAAAGCGACAGTAATGGTAGTAATGACATCATGTTGCTGCAATGAAATGTGTGGTCATTGATAATAACGATATTGACAAGTATGATGCTGATAATAGCGAACATGATGATAATCAAACGGAAGAAAAAATTGAAGAATTAAGGAAAAAAGTCAAAGACAACAAATCGTATATATCTTATTTTATTGGAAATTGGGAACATGAACTTAAAATTTTCTTTGGGGAAACTTAATTGATGAACAAAATATTGATCCAATTTTAAGGATATCCTACGTTATTTGTTTCTACTTGTAGGACATCAAGTTAGTTCTGAAACATTCATTGATTTGTTGTCACAATCCTAAATACCGTATGACAGCAGTTTTTATGGGACATACGTCTCATGTCTTTAAAAGTCTAAAATCGGCAGATTTTTTAAAATCACGCTTGTCGAAACAACACCTTTATAAACCTTTTCACCCTTTTCCGAATAATCCGAATTCCGCAAATAATCACTTGTTTGATCTTCTTCCATGTCTCTTCTAATGAAGAAATATTTTGATTCTAATTTCCGATGCTATGTGGATAATAGCAATACTTGGTATTCTCATTAAGTAGGCTATACCAAATTTCGTGCAAATCGAAAGATATATAGGGACTTCGGTACACCATTTACATTAAATCGGACGAAAATATATATGGGAGCTATATCTAAATCTGAACCGATTTTCACCAATTTCAATAGGGTTCGTCCTTAGGCCAAATAAATGAACTGTGCCAAATTTTATCCAAATCGGATTATAAATGCGACCTGTACTTTGTTTACAATTTAACATCAACAGACGGACGGACGGACAGACGGACGAACATGCATAAATCGACTCAGAAAGTGATTTTATGCATATTCTCAAAAGGAACCATGGGTCTATCTCGATTCCTTTTGCCTGTTACAAACATATGCACAAAGACATAATACCCTGTACCACAGTGTGGTGAAGGGTATAAAAAGGCAAAAAATAATAGTAGCGGTTAAATTTTAGGAAAACCTTCTTGATATGAGCAATACTGAATACAGACGATAAAGCCATCTACTATTAACATAGTCATCACCAATAGTGGCAGCTACACTGCTGCAAATCCCATACACCAGCAGGAATCATTATACCTATCTACAATTACAGCAACACAATTGGTCTGCTGTGTTTTTGATACCCTGTGGTGCGTTTGACGACATTAAAAATGACGACGACATGATTGTCGTCCCCATTAATTCCGCCATATTAAGATGTTCGATTTTCGTTTTATAGCTCATCCGTGAGATGGATTGTTCCTCTATCTTTTAATGATGCTTACATTTGTCGCCCGACCCATTGACCGTCAGTCGCAGTCAAGCAGGTTTGTTTTCATCCGAGTCTCTTGGTTACAACGATAGAGACGTGCTATGTGTTGGTGTTGGTAATATTGAGCTTGGTTTTAATAACGTTCTCGACATATTCATACGCATGAAGTTGATGCGGATGGATAAATTAATGCTGATGATGTTTAATTTTTATGTATCACATTGAGTTTAAATCTATTGGGATCTTAGCTGTCGTGGCCTTTGATTTGCCATTAAGACCAATGTAAAATGTTTTGTAGCTCTCTTACTTTTTTATTTTATTTTGTTCTGAGTTTCATTTATTTGATGGTCATTTCAAGATGTCGCATTTTTTTACTATTGTGATTTGTTTGGTATTTTTATTGATGATTTTAAAGTTTTACGACTTTTCTACCCTATGTTATTGATTTTTGTTCTTGTTGCTATCGGTTTTATTTGAAACTACAGAATTTTATTGAATACAAATATTAAAGTAAAAATCATTTACCAATAAATATACCATTTTTATTGAATTCCATTTAAATTCTGCTTGTATTATGTGTTCATGTTTAAATTGATGTATCATTCAATTTTTTAGGGCATACTGCCCTTTACTGGAAATACATAAAAATCAATAGATAGCCATCAATGAGTGTATCCAATTCAAAATATAGTACTTTTTAAAATATCTTGTAAAAACATTCTGATAGGTACATATGTGCATGTTATAAAATTTGAACCATTTCATTATTTTCTGTGAAATAGAGTTATATATTAAATCCATTGTATCTATTAGAAAAATTCCGTACCCATTATATTTTATACTAGAAAGAATATACCTTTCTTATGATATCTATTGGGTTTTGGCTGCATCAGCCACTATCTTGTTATTGAGATGATATAAACAAACACAGATAGAAGTGGATGTTGTCGTTTGTGTGTCCAAAAATAGTCAAAAAATTCGATTGATTTATGTTATCGACAGACGATTAGATCAAGACTTATTCATCTCATTTCGTTCAATAGTTCCCTATCCAGAAGATTTTTCTCTTTTAGTTAGCGTCATTGACAAAAACCAAATTATCTTTACTATTACCAGTGTTTGTGCTTGAAAGACGTGTAGGATGTTTTAGTGGCTAGATTAGTATTTGACGTTTACATTTAATTTACATATTTTTAATTATATTACATTAGGTTCATTTAAGATTAACTATTCGACATCTCAACACATGGCTATGTCTGATAATGGGGAGTTCAAAAGGACCTAGCATATTTGGGAATCATAATTGATTTCATTGTGAAAAAATGTTGGAATTCTTACGCTTTAACTTAAATGACGACAAAATTATGATTTTTGATTATAACACTTGCAGTGTAAATTTTAAACACTTAGGGTTTTAGCTATGTAACCATTTGTGGCCCAATGTTGCCCACAGGCAACAAAATGTTTTAGAGCTTATATTTAATATGCAGCTAATAAATACATATTATTTAGATTTCGTATGTCAAGACCTGATTACGGACGACACTTATCAAAAGAAAAATCAAAGAAATTCAAAATTTTGGTGAAGTTATGAGCTTTTCAATATAGAGAAAAGGGTAAATTTGTGTATGTAGTACAAATTATTTAAATCGATTTGTATTCAAATTGTACGAGGTCTGCCATCAGAATTATTTTTGATTCTTGTAAAAATTAATATAGAGAATAATTTAAAATGATTTTTCTTTCGATTTTGCATGTGGTTTTCTTGATATTGGACTTTAATTTTTCCGAAAGAATGTACTGTATCTCCCGAATGCAAGGATGTAGCAATGTCAAACTTTGTGCATTTCCTATTTAGGATAGTTGCATTAAATCTGTGAACAGGAATTTGTTCTAAGATTGCGGAAAAAATTCGGGACTCGAAGGGTTAAAGAAGAGTTAATGAATCATTTGAAATAAAAATATATCCTGAAAAGTATCTACGGTGCAGAATTATGGCTATAGTCAGTGTTGCCAATTTAACACTTTTAGTGCTAGATTGAGCACTTTTTAATATCGTTTAGCACTAAAAAAGGGAACCAGCACTTTTTCATTGCTTTCATTTCATTTCAAAAAATTGGCGTTTCTCGATTTCACACTGATTTTCCAATATTAAAAAGGTGTCAGTATATCTGTAAACAGAAAACAACTCATAAAGCTCGGCCTGGCTTCATTTCAAAAAATTGGCGTTTTTCGATTTCACACTGATTTTCCAATATTAAAAAGGTGTCAGTATATCTGTAAACAGAAAACAACTCATAAAGCTCGGCCTGACCAAACTGTATTGTGTGGTGTGTATTCAAAATTGTGATTGTCTGCTTGTACGTTCATACACTCAGGCTGGAAATCTGGGCTAAGAGTCGCGTCCCACTTTATATGAGAGTTATGCCAAAATAAATTTTTTGGTAAACATATTTATTAAATTGCAGACACTTCGATGGGAATTTTTTTCTAAAATCTAGAAAGTACGCAAAACGAACGGAACATTTATATGTTTATGTTTTATCTTACAAGAACCCAGATAATGCGGATATAACTTTCAAAATACCAAAAATAGGGCTGTAATTATATATGGGGGCTCTGTGAAAACCTTTATCTTAATTGATCCTTTTCTGGATTAATGTATGCAAGCATTAGGGTTTGGGAATTCCCGACTTTTTTCGTTCCCGGGAAATCGGGAATTCAAAATTTTCATTCCCGGGTATCACTTTTTTCACAACCTTTGTAAGTAAAAATATTATAGGGTAGGAATGATAATAAGAATTATAAACAAGTGAAAAAGGCGTTAAGTTCGGCGGGCCAAACTTTGGAAACCATCCACCATAGGTATACTGATAGTTACTTGAAATGAAAATATGGTGAACATACCAACACGTATACCTACACCAACAATTATTGTTGTAAACCATACCAAATACAAATTTCAGCAATTTTTAATGGAGATTTCACCTAAAATAGGAAAAACCCGAAATGTGGACCGATTTTGTCGATATGAGACCATCACCGACGTACACATGATTTTATTTCGGGGTGGGGTGTAATTGCAGAAAAAACATTTATATGTGTAGGTTTCTGGAGGCTATTACCTCGTGTAGGAAATACCTTACAGTTGGAGTTGTAATTATTTGAGGTTATGTGCACAATTAAGGACTTATATACATAGCTCTATTTCTAACAAACATTTTGGCATCACAATACCTTCCTTCTCGCTAAGTATTAAAAATACCTAAAATGGGTAGGTATCACAATATGGGGGATAGGCGTAACTGGGGGCCGATATATTATATATCATTGTCGAACCTGGCCGTTCTAGTTTTTTACCTCAATATCCCCCGAAGGTAGAATGATTAAAACAGATGGGTAAATCGGCATAGAATTCCATATTTCGAGTACAGAATATATACACTACTATGGTGGAAATCGGAAACATGGGGATAAGCCCAAAACGCGAAACAAATCAGATAACTATTTTAATATAAAACAAGTGAAAAAGCGTTATGGTCGGGTCGAACTTTGGATACTCTCCACCATAGATATATTGACTGATACTTGAAATGAAAATATAGGGAACATACCAAAAAGTGGACCTATACCGATTATGTAAATCATAATGTATGGTCGGGGGGTGTATACACTTTGATACAGTGAAAAAGTTCCTCATCGAAATATTGGTTCTAGACCCCATGTTTCTTTCGACCAAATCCGTTTCAGAAAATTTTGATTTCATTTAAACTTTGCCTACCTCATTATTTCTTCCAAACATAGTTCAAGTTCGAAGATGGGGAATATCGGTCCACTCCTTCTGATACGTTCAACACAGGGGCTAGGCCTAGGCCTAAATGCGCGGAACAAATCGGATAACTATTTTAATATAAAAAGGGAGTTATATGGGGATTACCCCAAAAAGGGGGCGAATATTAATAATTTGGGGAGATTTGTTACCACATACGACTGCAAAATACCAAACTGCAGCAAATTCGGTTGAAAACGCACTACAGAACCCCAAAATATTTGGTACCTATTAAAAACTCAAAATACTAAATTGAAGATAATTCGGCGAAAAAATAAGATCAAACCCCCCAAAATACTGAAAATTAGGAAGTACCGTTATATGGGGGTTACCAGAAAAAGTGGACCGATATTTATAATTTTTAGTGAAGATATTTGGTACTCAATAAGAACCCATTGTACCGAATTTCAGCGAATTTGGTTGAAAAACGCGCTTAAGAACCCCAAAATACCGAAAATAGGGGGGAGGGTACCATTATATGGGAGTTATGCCTAAACGTGGACCGATAAATCCCATCTTTAAACATGACCTGCCTGCAGACAAAAGATGACGATCTATTTCAATTCGTTTAGACGCTAGAGTGATTACAACAGACAGACAGACGGACATGGCTATATCGTCATAGAATTTTATGCTGATCAAGAATATATATCCTTTATATGATTATTTCGATGAGTTAAAATCTGAAAAACAAAATTAATATACCCTGCATACTATGGTGGGGGGTATAAAAAATACTTAATTTATCGAAGTTGTAATCCTAATTATGCACACATAAATGCTTTAGCTGATATTTAGCTTAACATAATGTTTTATTTATTACACTGTGCTACAAAATAACAACAACAAATTATTCAGAGGTTTTAATGTACCAATTCTGTTCAGTTGGAGTCCCTGGACCACGAAAATACTTTTGGGTTTTCTCTACAGGAACTATGGGTCTATCTCGTTTCCTTTTGCCTGTTACAAACATAAAAGTTTGTACGAGATAGACCATAGTTCATTTATAGAATATGCATAGAATCTATACAAAAATGTGTATAAGTCATCCATTTTTGACCAATTTTTTTGATTTTTCTCATTTTCGAAAGCACATTTAATGTTCTTCCCCGTAATATAACAAAAACCAGTAAGGAAAGTAGTAAAGTCAGACTGGGCCGACTATTTGATACCCTTCACCACTTTGGGTATATTCTACATATGTATCCTAACATATGTAGAATATATCTGAACCGATTTCAGGGGAACTTGCCAGAGACTAATGTATATTACATCAGTACGTTGTGTAAATCGGCCTAGCTATGGATCTTTTCACGAAGCTTAGCAACATCATTCTACACTTGATTCAGTACCCTATACCAAAATTCGTGCAAATCGAATGATATATAGGGACTTGGGTGCAACAATTACATAAAATCGGACGAAAATATATATGGGAGCTATATCTAAATCTTAACCAATTTTCACGAAACTTAGCACACGTCATTCTAGCCTTAATTCAGTACGATATAACAAATTTCGTGCACATCGAATGATTTTCAGAGATTTTGGTGCACCAATTACCTAAAATCGGATGAAAATATATATGAGAGCTGCATCTAAATCTGAACCGATTTTCACGAAACTTTGCACACATCATTCTAGACTTGAATCAGTACGCTATGCCAAATTTCGTGCAAATCGAAACATATATAAGTACTTTGGTGCACCATTTACCTTAAATCGGACGAAAATATATATGGGAGCTATATCTAAATCTGAACCGATTTTCAGGAAGCTTAACACACATCATTCTAGATCTAATTAATTACACTGTGCCAAATTTCGTGCAGATCGAAAGATATTTAGGGATTTTGGCGCACCATTTACCTTAAATCGGACGAAAATATATTTATTCTTTTGTGAATATTATAATATGCCGTTTGTATTTGTTTTTTGTTTTTTATTTCATTCAATCGCCAATCTAACCACTGTATTGGACACATTGACATGGTCAGTGCAGCATATTTCATGCAACTCTTGGACATGCAGCGGACAATAGTCGCATGTGCCACATATTATCGTAACAAAATCAATTCATTGCATTGTTCTCAGATTCAAAAGCAATTGTTAATATAAATTCTGCCAATGTGTTTTTTTATTTTTTTATTTAGCAAAGAAATGACATCGAGTATTTCATAGAGAATACAATGCCTTATGCCAAGTGTCAGATTTAAAATTACTAAAGTGTGATATTGGGGCGATGGTCTGAATTTCGCAATTCGGTAAAATTGACAATTGATGTATAGTTTACATACATATGAAAGAAACGTGTATATGGTGGTTTGAAATTTAAACATATGTTGGATGTGGCAACAGCTTGAAATATACGCTTAAAGAGAATAATCAAGAAGATATTTTTATTAACAAAGTGCAGGTCGCATTTGTGATCCGATTTGGATGAAATTTGGCACAGTTCACTTATTCGGCCCAAGGACGAACGCTATTGAAATTGGGAAAATCGGTTCAGATTTAGATATCGTTCCTATATGTATTTTCGTCCGATTTTATGTAAATGGTGCACTAAAGTTCGTATATATCCTTCGATTTGCACGAAATTTGGCACAGCGTACTGAATTAAGTCTAGAAAGATGTCTGTTAAATTTCGTGAAAATCGGTTCAGATTGAGATATAGCTCTCTTATATATTTTCGTCCGATTTTAGGTAAATAGTGCACCAAAGTCCCTATATATCCTTCGAGTTGCACGAAATTTGGCATAGCGTACTGGATTAAGTCTAGAAAGATGTGTGTTAAATATCGTGAAAATCGGTTCAGATTTAGATATAGCTGCCATATATACACCACACTGTGGTACAGGGTATTATGTCTTTGTGCATATGTTTGTAACAGGCAAAAGGAATCGAGATAGACCCATGGTTCCTTTTGAGAATATGCATAGAATCATATTCTGAGTCGATTTATGCATGTCCGTCTGTCCGTCCGTCCATGTATTTTTGTGAGCAAAGTACAGGTCGCATTTATGATCCGAATTTGATAAAATTTGGCACAGCCCATTGGTTTGGCCCAAGGACGAACCCTATTGAAATTGGAGAAAATCGGTTCAGATTTAGATATATCACCAATATATATTTTCGTCCGATATTAGGTAAATGGTGCACCAAAGTCCCTGAAAATTATTAGATTTGCACGAATTCTGGCATAGCATACTAAATTAAGTCGACAATGATGTGTGCTAAATTTCATAAAAATCGGTTCAGATTTAGATATAGCTCCCATACAGTTTCGCCCGATTTTAGGTAAATGGTACACCAAAGTCCCTGAAAATCATTAGATTTGCACGAATTTTGGCATAGCATACGAAATTAAGTCAACAATGATGTGTGCTAAATTTTGAAAATCGGTTCAGATTTAGATATAGCTCCTATAAATAGTTTCGTCCGATTTTAGGTAAATAGTACACCAAAGTCCCTGAAAATCATTCTATTTACACAAAATTTTGCCATAGCGTACCGAATTAAGGCTAG